>NC_090323.1:176240580-176510153 GCF_040869045.1 Eurosta solidaginis
ACTCTCAATCCAGTCGCTGTATTGGCAGTATTCTATACTTTTCGTTGTCTTTTACTTATGGACATTTTCGCTTTTGCTCCAGAAGAAACCTTCAGCTTTATACACATACATATGTTTGTATGTAAAACAGCCAATGAATCTATCAAATTGAATGCCGAGAAGCTCGCGAGCCTTAGGAGTAATTCGAGATTCGAGAATCTCGCGTGAAGGCGAGACTCGCGAAGAAATCTGTTCTCCAACAAGTTCAAGAAATCGTAAGCTCTAATACAAAGACAATTCGCAAGGTCTCTTTCATCATTTGTTTTATGTTTTAATGGAATTTTACATAGGAAACCATGGAGATAGCTTAAAACTTAAGTCTTTCATTCAAATCACAAATCTGTGAAAAATAAACAATTGTTTATTAACTACTTGCAAAGTAATCTACTTATATTTGCTGTTGATTAATTAGGACTTTAATTAATCAAGTAATCGATTTACCGAACAGCAATACACAAAGATTGAGAGCTTCACGCGTTCGCACTTTGCTCGATATCATCAACACATGTTAATACAGCAAAATCGAAGCAAGTTTAACCAAAAAACCCTACGAGCGTCTTACCCAATAAATTGAAACCCGTCCGCATACGTTTAAATGTACATTCACTAAAGTTTAGCCACACACAAAAATTTTGCAATAAATTTTAATTACCTCCTCGTGATGATACCAGAAAATGTAGGCTGGCGGCTCTGGACTGAATTTCACTGTGCATGTAAGATTTATGGTGCTGCCTTTGTCGACGTGAAGGTCAGGACCACCAAGGATGCTCGCTGTGGGCACTGTGCGTATAATAGCACAAGTGGCGGCAAATATATATGAATATAGTTGGTGGCACAAATGCACCCAGCAGCAGTTGTAGAAGATGTGCGTAGGAAGGAAGCACACAAGTTGTGGAGGAGAATTAATGACCGACGTTGGTTTTTTTGTTAAGTTGCGCGTTGGTTGGTTGACCGACATCAGCATATAAGTTTAAAATGACACATGAAAAAAGATGGAGAGAAATACATAAATAGGTAATGGATATTAGCAATGTATTCGCACGCATTTAGGTATATACATATTTGAACTGAGTACTAAAAACTTTCTAAGTGAAAGTTATGCATAAATGGAAGATGAAAGGAAATGACGTTTTGGTAAAATAAATAAAAAGTTGTTGATAGTGTAGAAAGACATTCCCTCACTTAACTTTAACACTAAATTGTTAACAACAAAGGATGCGTTTTTTGTTAATGCCAAAGTTGCCTTTAATAAGCTCTATGGCTTAAATTTGACTTATACTCACCCACAACATTGAGCCGCACAAAATAGCTTCGCACCGGTTGTGTTGATATTTGACATTCATATATTCCAGCGTCACGCTTTTGTGCCCATTTTATTTGTAACGTCCAATCATCTGTATCCTGATGATGTGTAGCTTGGAAGCGCTGATCAGATGTGTATGTGTATGCTCCTACTGTGAGTATGTGTATGTCGCGATGGCGTATCCACGAAACCTGTATAAATTTAAAATAAAAAAAAAGGAATTTGTTTAACCCAAATTACTCGAATATTTTTGTGCGTTTTCGTGGGTATTTTAATGTGTGGCAGTTAACAGCTTTAAGCTTATAATCTGCGCTTTTAATGCCATACATATGCGTTAGTCGAACATTATGTGGTTCAAGGAACCCGTATATGTAATTGTGTAGCATTATTAAATAAACAGAAGATTAAAAGCTTTAAGTATTTCCTTTATATAAATAGATGAGAAGAAACGAAAAATGTCTTTTTAAACGGTTTTATTTAGGTTGAGTTGACTGGCACGAATTTTGTAATTGAAATCTAAGTAACCTCCCGATAAGCTACATGCTTGAAACTTGGAGTATAGTTCAGAACACGATGACAATGCAATAATAAGAAAAAAATCGCCGCTAGGTGGTACAAGGATCGAGGTATTCACAAAAATCGTATTTGTGGTCCAATTTGGCTCATATTTGGAACACATGATACATACAAGAATAGAAAGCGACCTATGACCAAAAATCGCCTCTAGGTGGCGCAAAGATCGAGGTATTCAAAAAAATCGTATTTGTGGTCCGATTTGGTCCATATTTGGAACACATAATACATACATGAATAGAAAGCGACCTATGATGTCCGATTTGGCTCATATTTGGGACAAATATTACATACAGTCTGGTAGAAGTGACATCAAAATATTTTGGAGTTGGAGGAGGGACAAGCATGTGTGGCGCAGAGTCGAGTAAAGTCTTTGGAAGGATTATGTATTCAGGACTTAGATTGTAACAAATTTTCAGGAAAGAGTCCTTGTAATAATGAGTCACTAAATGAACTAAATAGAATGAGAAATGATAGGCAATTCAATAAAGACTAAAAATTTGAAAATAAAATAATTAAAAAAAAATGTTTAAGTTAAACGGTTTTATTGAAAACAATACTTACATGAAGTAATAATAATACTAAAGCTATAAAATAATTAGGTAAGTTCTAGGTACTAGTCATCACACTCCTCATCAATATAGTGCGTTGATCAGACAATTAAATAAAAGCGTTGTACGTGCCAAATTTCTATTGATAGTCATATATAAGGCCAATTGAACCTTAATAAGGTTATGCTACGCCTTACACTTTTAGAAATTTTACACTTTCAACGCTTTTATTTAATTGTCTGATCATCGCACTGGATTGATGAGGAGTGTGATGACTTGTACCTAGAACCTAACTAATTATTTTCTAGCTTTTAGTATTATTATTACTTCATGTAAGTATTGTTTTCAATAAAACGGTTTAACTTAAATTTTTTTTTTTTATTTATTTGTTGAATTTTGATATTCAACTCTTAACCACTTTAAAAAAAAGTATCATTATTATTGTTATGATAAATTTTTATTAAAAGAAAAAAAATTCATTTAAGAAAAAATGTATCACAACTATAATAATCATAAAATAGTTATTTTTAGGCCTTGAGCTCGATTTGAACCCGCGATCTTATAAATCAGTAGGCTGATATAACAACAAAGATTTTGCTTTAGTTTAATGAAACTTTTATTGTTTCATCTGGTCCATTTATATAAAGGAAATATTTAAAATTGTTTATCGTATCTCGTTTCAACTCTATGGTTTCATGTTTCTAGCTCAATGTGTATTTACTTAAAAATCAGTCGCAGAATTCTAAATGGACTTTTTAGTACCTCTAAATATAACGATCCCTGTCTCATCTGAAAACTCTTTTATCATAAATGCTACAACCTAATAAAGCCCAAAGTTTCGTGCAAAGTTTCAAATCTCTGTGTTATCGGGAACTTCCTTAAAAATCGAAAGTAAAATTTCTAATTTCGGAAGATTTTTTAAATTTTCTCAGTTCCTGGACTACCTAGCGACAATTTTTTTCTCTCATGTTGCATTATCATGCCGCTCTGAAGTATGTCCTTGATTTCAATAATCTAGCCCTACGCCTACTCAAATAGTGGTCGCAAGATTCCACATATAGTAAGTGAACTTGTTAATATCTCGATCCCTGTTCCACCAAGAAATCTTTTTTATCCTTAATATTATAACATAATAGATCCAAATTTTTTTTATTTCAGGTCTCTAGGTTACGGAGATGTTCCTTATAACACGAAAACAAAATTTTCAATTTCGTACAATATTTTTTTGAATTTTAACGGTCCCTGGATTGCCTAGCGAAAGTTCAGGAACATACTTAAACCACCCTTTTTGGAACAGTCTCACCGGGGCCGCTTTTTCATTACTTCATCATGGCGTTCCATATTACTCATTTTCTAAAAGCCTTCTGTTGTTCCTGCTCATAGATTCCAATTGTTTGCTCTGATTTTGGTTTCTACGAAGTTGTTGACTAGTTTCCATGCATATTTGGGTCACTAGCAATTTTCTTTGTAACATTATCGCCTGTGATTTGGCCGACTCTTTCCTCGAGCACTGTCGGTGCTGGCTCCGTAGCGAGCATTTAGAGAAGATACGCTGGGAATTGTTCCGGTAATCACCTTTATGGCTGGTCCTGATATAGCGCAATAAACGGATAGTACTCTCAGAGCTGCAGTTAGCTGCACAGATGTTAGAAGTTTACAGAAATTTTTCTTCTGTAATATGTTTGCCCACATTAGGGAGCCAGATGGTATCATGTATATGGTTATGTCCATCTGCAGCTTCCTTCTGCTTACTGTTCCTTTTCCGATGTTTGCCGTCAACCTGCTAAGCACTGCTACCTCTTGGATGTCATCTCAATCGCATGTTGAATTTGCGGCCAGTAAATTAAACGGAGTCTAACCCTGCTTCTAAATAGTTTACTACCTTTTCCATATTATCCTTTCGGAGAAGATTTCTAGAAATATATTGTAACGAATTTTGGGAAATGCTGATTATATTGCATCTTCTACTGGCATTGGAGTGACTGAAGTGTCCAATAAATAACTCAAATATTCAGTAGAAAAATATATCTTTTATTTAAAATTATACTGTAGCAGTAGTACTTCACAATTACAATACTCGCGTACTTCACTAAAAGCGTGTTAAAATCAAACTGATTGACTAATCTTCAGTTTGGTATTCTTTTATACTCTCTGTTGCCACGTTCGCATATCTCTCCAATGGTCTAGACTTTTCACGAACAACCTTCTCGAACAGCTGCTTATTTATTTCTTCGTTATGTATCTGGTATTCACTTTTATCTTTTAGTTATATGCGTGTATATGTGTTAGTAATTACTTCTGCTGTTAGGTGATGACTAGATGTGTGTATGTGAAATAATCTTTTCGCTCTTAGCTTCCCTGTTTGCATGCATGTGTGGCTGCTTTCTTTGAGGTGGTGGTTCTACATTTATTTACTACCAGCACAGTAACGCATCGAAATTGCTAACATTCGCCACACTCCCTCTCACCTAAGTTTCATTTGATTAACTTTACTTGAAAAAAAAAATTAATTTGATTTGAGAAAAGTTTCACTTGATTTGAAAAAGTTTTCATTTTTCGTTTTTATAAAATTTTCCGTTGATTTGAAAAAATTTTTGATTCACTTGAAAAAGAGTTTAGTTTGATTAAAAAACTCTTCATTTCATGTGAAGAAAGTTTCACTTGACTTGAGAAAATTCTTACTTGGTTTGAAAAAAGTTTCATTTAATTGAAAAAAAAAAAAAATTATTTGAGTTGAAAAAGTTTTAATTTAATTGGAAAAAAATTTCTTTTGAGTTGAAAAATTTTTCATGTAATTCGGAAAAAATTTTATTTGACTTGAGAAAGAGTTTAATTTGATCTAAACAAAGCTTCATTTGATTTGAACAAACTTGCATTTACTTGAGAAAACTTTCACTTGGTTTGAAAAAAGTTTCATTTAATTGGAAAAAAGTTTCATTTGAGGTGAAAAAGTTTTCATTTAAATGGAAACAAATTTTATTTGACTTGAAAAAGTTGTATTTGAATTGAAAATGCTACAAGCATTTTCTGCGGGGTTTGCTGGTAAATCTATATTATTGCAAAATATTGTTTTCAATGTAAATATTTTTCGGAAGGTTATTGACCGGGCCTTTAGACCTAGAACATAACAAAGTGGGATGAAACTAGTACCATAAATATTAATCCCAATAACAACTTTGCTCAAGCACTCTGCGAGATATATGAATCTAGCATCAGAAATTTGAGTATAATATACTATATATATATTATATTGCTTATTCATTATATGCATTTGTATAGAAAAAAGGACGCATGTCACAAATTATAATTGAAGCTTATTTCATGCACGCTTGTACATACACAAATATGTAAATCGATCCAATTTTGTATGCGCAACTTCACTGTTTTGATTGCGCATAATTTATCACAGTCATCACAAAATAAAAAGAAAATACCCCAGTTGTTGAGTCAATATCAATAATATATGATAATATCAAGCACATTACTAAAACGGAATTAATTTTGCAAAAAAAAAAAAATTTCATGTGATTAAGCATCTTTTTTTATACTTTACAGCTGCGCATGACATAACATAAAAGGTTCTACTCATTTCCTTAGAATTTTTGCCATAAAATTTGAATATCGCAAGCTAAACATGACATTCGCGCATGCTCTTATTCTTAGTGGGGGACAAAAATTGGGAAATACACTCATTCATACCATTTTAGTACATGCATGTAATAAATTAATTTTTTTCCTCGTTCTGTCTAAACAACAAATTCATTCAAACCATATTACAAATGCTTTTCCTAATTTATGATTTCGTTTTTGCTTTTAAACCTAGTCTTTGTTTGCTCAGCGTATTTTTGGCCTTTGGCATAATCAATGCCAAATGTCAGTGACAGTTAATTCATTTATTCATTTTACATAACCATTTTCATATGAGCTTAAACATATTTTCGTTGATCCTTCCCCATTTATTGCTTTCCCCATCTTCGTCTTTTAAGCATGCGCTACTTACATACAAATAACAATTACTTACACTTTGGAGGCAATTCAGTGTTGCATGTTTGCCGGCGGATGAGTGCATTTACATACAACACTCGCTATGAGGAAATGTGAAAATGCGAAGAGATTTCAAATGATTTTTTTTTTTGCCATTTAATGGAAGAACACGGGACGACTACCAAAAAAAAAAAAACTTACATAGAAAAGCGCACATAGTCGTATTGGAGCGATGTAGAAGATGCGTCCACCGACAAATATTTAGATTAAATTTAAAAGAAGACATAACTAATATAGTTCCGGACTTTAGAAAAACAAAATTGTTGAAGTGAAAACTTCTTAATAGATATATAGAGTTCCACACCAAAACGGAGCATTTCCAAAAGTAAAACAAAAACCCGTTTAATGCAAACCTCTTCTACTTGCTAACTTCTATAAAAAATTTCAAATCGAGCAATGACTAAGTGGATCGATCAATGGCCATAAAAGTAACTTTGACCTTTTATAATTTGGCTTTATGTCCATTCGGTAATACCGTTTGAGCGTTTAACTTACCATGTCTTAAATGTACTGAAATCAGCACAAACACAAATAAACGCAACAGGATACGTTGGAAGTGATCTTGAGCTCGCCCATTTTAATTGAATGACTACCTGGAAATTATTTCGCGAGGCTTTGCCAAAGAGCTAATGTACACTTCAAATGCATCTGCATAGTAGTTCAGGTAAACTCGGTACCTTATTGCATTCATCATGGTTAACTTTTCAAAAATTTAGTTTTACGTATGTGATAGCCACAATTCGCTCTTTTTTATTTTGTTATTGATATAACTTTAACAATATATGGTGAAACAAAAAAAAAAAACACACGACAAACAAATTCGCTAACCGAATAAATGAACAACAGTTGATTTACGACTCACACAATTAAAAACTGCTATGGGTAGTGTAAAAGCGTTTGTAGAGCTGCAAATGTAAGAATTTGTTTAAAGAAATTTTAAGCCCAATACGTTTAGCAGTGTCCAGGACTGGCCGGTACTGAAACAGCCATTTTGCTTAGAATATCACTGTTGTTATCCATGATGGTGAAAAGAAGCTCGGAACATAGACTTACAGCTGAATTCTGTAATTCAGTCTTATCTCATCTTTTTTAAATTTGAGATTTTTCATTAGGAACAATTTTTATGACTTGAGATGATTTCTCACCAAATCAACAAAAATCAACAAATTAACCATTCACGCATACATTTAACAAATAACATATTATTAGTATTATTATTATTATTAATAGGTCTGGAAGTACTGCGACGTTTTTGCAAATCTATTGTGCAAGACCTTTCAGCCTAATTTTGTATCTGGAGGCTCTTGATGTATCTAAGTTCCTCTTCAGGCTTTTTACTCCATACCACATAGGGACTAAGAGTCCCACCACCTAGATGGGAAAGTCTCTGCCTAGCTAGAGCGACGCATTCGCAGAGAATGTGAACAGGCGTTTCATCATCCAGCTCACAGAAACGACAAATTTGGCTATCAGATAGATTTAATTTACTTAGGTGATATCGTAAACCGCAGTATCCCGTGAATCCCCAGTAAGAGTTCTTAGGTCCTCCCTGCTTAGGTTAATGAGTTTGGCTGATACTTTCGTTGCCGGAAGTATAAACAGTTTGGCCTGCCCTTGCCCTGGGCAATCAATCCAGTGACGTCTGAATTGTTTAGTTTCCCAGTTACTTATAGTTTCCCTGGTGTGTGCTTTTGTGAGTCCACAAAAGGGCTCTGGACCATAGAATGCTGATGTAGCACCCTGCCTTGCTAGGTAATCTGCATGTTCATTACCTTCATGTCCCTGATGTCCGGGAACCCATCCAAACAAAACCTTGTTTTTGGCTCCCAGGGCATAAAGGATTTCAGTGCATTCATCCACTAGCTTACAATTAACTGTGTAGGATTTCAAGGCACACACTGCCGCCTTGCTGTCCAACATAATGTAGATGCTCTTCGACGTTGAGCCTCTCCGCAGACATTTTCTACCATAGACTTCTATTGCATGAATTTCTACCTGAAATATGGTGGGGTAACATTCCATTGGTATATATTTCTTAAAGTTTGGCCCATAGATGCCAGCTCCCGTTCTTCCGTCATCGAATTTCGATCCATCCCTTTACCAGACCTCTGAGTCAGGGTCGTTATAAGGACACCCTATTTCCCAGGGGGTTCTGTCCACAATGGACACTTCAAAGTTCCGTGAGACTCTGAGCTTAGGGGACATTATTTCACGCAGTTGTAATGAGGGATTTCTTATGAAATTTCTTATTACTTTCCTTCCTTCAACTCAGAAATATTTGGATGTCTTAGTGCACCTAGTGTTGCCTTTTTCTCAATAAGAATAGGGAAGGGAGGTATTCCCACTAAAGCACTAAGTGCGTCAGCAGGGGCGGTTCTCATCGCACCCGTTATGCCAACGCAAACTAATCGATGCAGTTTGCTTAGTTTAGTCGTTGCCTTTCGTTGCGTGGCCTTCTGCCACCAAATTAGAGAAGCATAGGTGACTGTTGGCCTTACGACAGTATTAAATGTCCAGTATGCCAGTTTTGGACAAATTCCCCATGTTTTGCCGTAGAGACGAGTTCAGGAGAAGAAAGCTCTTGTTGCCTTGTTTAGGATAGCATCCAAATGAGCACTCCACGCGAGGGTTCTATCCAGTGTGTGCCCTAGATATTTAGCCTCCATTGAGAATTGTATTTTTGTACCACCCAGGGAAGGTTCTGGAATGGACAAATAACATAACACTACGTTTTGGCAACTTGGGAGCAATGTGTGATCTCGTGGCCCAGCTGGTTAAGGCGCCGCACTGATTTCTGTTTGGAAAATCCTAAAATGCGGAGGTTCGAAACACAACCGCAGTACATATGGGAAACAGGTTTTATACTCAGCTAAGCAGAGCTCACAGAGTTTATTAATTTTGTTCGCATAACGGTACCCCGTAATAGCATAAACAAATCGAGATAGATATAGACTTCTATATATCAATATTATCTGGGCGAAAAAAGAAATTCATTTAGCCATGTCCTCTGTCCGTAAACACGATAACTTGAGAAAATTTGTAGCTAAATTGAACGAAATTGGACTACAACCACATCCACTTTTTCGATATCGAAGATTTCGAAAAACCGAAAGCGTGCGATAATTCATTACCAAAGACGGGTAAAGCAATGAAATTTAATAGGTACGTTGACCTTATGACGCACAATAGAAAATTCGTAAAATTTTGGACAATGGGAGTGACACCGCCCAATTTAAAAAAAAAGGTTATTTAAAAGTTTTGCAAGCTGTATTTTGGCAGATGAGTATGTAATGTTCGGTTAGGTACAGCCGAACTTATTCTTCCTTACTTGTTTATATATTTTGTTTGTCTTATTTAAAATTTAAATGAAATAATTATCTATAAAGCTTCTTGCGAAAGTAATTTGCCCAGCGCACAAATTAGTGACCGGTTTTGTTAGTCTGGTGACTCGTGACAGCTTCCAGAATACAAAATTGTCTTAAAATTCATTTTCACCCCAAAATATCTCTAATCAGCTGCAAGTATGCACAGTGTCAGAAACTCGGCATAAGGCAGTGGTTCTTATGTACAATTTTTGTGAAAGATACGAAGATGTTCCTCCCAAACGCATCTCACCTACGCTGAACAAATTGTTAATCTAAATGACGAGGACTTACATTTTAATTGGATAATCGTTATGAACTATGAGGCTCACTTATAACTTTTCTATTTCGGGAATAAGCAAATTATCATATTTGGGATACCAAAAAGCCGTGCATCGTTCATGAAGACCAATAAAAGTTACTTTGTGATGAGTGGTTTACGGACGACTTTGGAGGTTGCGCGGTACAGAGGCATGATTAGGTTAGGTTACTTTGAAATGGCCGGTCCCTCAGAAACTCACAAAGACTGCATTATTTCACAGCGTTGCTAGAAGGTTTCTCAGCGACTAACCAGGAAAACCCTAAAAAATGTCAGTATGTATATAATAAAATAACTCCGTCTTCTTAGCGAATACTACAAGCTTTATAAGACTTATTTTTTCTTCTGGATCTGTGTTACTCCTTCTAGCTGGAGTCTTAGACTTGCGAGCGCAGTACATGAGTATATTACGTGCCGAACAAACCCACCTGAATTTCCTATACCTGATATCACTGAAGAGGACTAATTAAAAGCAGGTGACACCAGTCAGAGTACCCATCATAAGTCTTCAGTACTCCATTTTTATTAACAAGAGTAACTTTGTTAATTTATGGTCGTAAGAAATACACATGATCTACGACACTTTGCAGCCCCACGCTTGGTTCCGCATTTTTATGGTTAGTCAAGTATGTGACGATCCCTCTTCTGTTAAGTTTATACCACACAGATATCATACATTAAATTTTAATAATTAATTGCCAATAGAAACTGCCTACTAAATTGTTTCAAATTTGCATATACAGCCCTGGATAATTTCGTAAATCCGACCAAATTTCCGAGCAAATGTAGCAGTTTTGACGAGATGATATTATTTTGTGAGACAGAAATAACCTGGTATCTCTCAAATAAGGGACATAATCACGCACATGAAGCAGCATGTCAATCAACACAAGCGGTAAAACGGGAGGAATTCTTCACGAACTGTAACCTATTTCTATCGAAAATGTTTTCGGAGGAAAAGAAATGCGCGAGTATTTTCTGTGATCAATGTATAATACATTCCTTGGTCAACATAAGCATTAGATATTCGAGATGCCATCGTAAGTACAAAACCATCCAAAGCGGAGTGTCCGGAGAAGGGATTGAGTTATTTGTCGATTGTTTTTAACTAGTCTGTGTCCATCTTGGGGAAGCCAACTAAGCAAGGAAAATGGAAACCGTCCTACTCCCTTATTTTACCACCTTTACACAAAATGCCATTTATTCGGAACTAAATTTAATTTGGACAATTCATATGAGTGTCGTATCCATGTAAAATTTTAATATTTGAGTTTTTTCCATGGGTTTCTAGATAAAATTTGATTAAAACGTACCACATACGGCATATAGGAAACCTTGTGAATTGCCTAATTGCTTTAAATATTAAAACGCGTTTGATGTATTAATTTTTCATGTTTTTTCAATGACTTAATTTACAAGGCAATTGTCTCAATTTATTTAACTGTTTAAACATAGTATTACGCAATCTGACTGGATCGTTTATAGTACAAGCTTTATCCCTTTTTGGCTAGCTAATGGCCTTTTTCATTTCAATCTATTCCCATATGCCCATATTGGCTTTAAGTAGATGCATATTTCTCCCTCTAAATCTTAGGAACAAGTTTTTCCAATTAAAATAAATTTTTTCTAAGCGGGGTCTCCCCTCGGCAGTGTGTGTGTGGCAAGTACTCCGAGAGTATTTCTGCCAGTAAAGCTCTCAGTGAAAACTCCTCTGCCTTACAGATGCCACTCGGAGTTGGCATAAAACAAGTAGGTCCCGTATAGCCAATTTGTAGGAAAAATTAAAAGGAGATCAACGCAAATTGGAAAAAAGGCTCGGCATAAAATCTCTTCGGAAGTTATCGCTCCTAACATTTATTTTTTTACTAGTAGGGTACCCGGCGTTGCTCGGGTTGGGCAGATACTAATCTAAATAAGAAGATGTATTTTAACGCATTCCTTCCCGTTTCTCAAAGTCAAGCAATCAGTATATAAGATTTTATTGATCTTCTTCAAAATGTATCTCCCAATTTTTCTCATTTTTTCTCTTTATAATTTCCTTATCTCTCCTCTTCTTTTTTTACACCCTCTACCTCTCTCCTTCTTTTTTCTTAGATCCCTCATTCCATTAATTTATCATTCTTTGCTATATTTTTCAAATTTAATTTTGTCACAAAAAATTCATATTCAAAATCTCATAACTTTATCAAAATAATTTAGTTGCACAATTTTTGTCAATCATCTCATATGGACAGCTATTTTTACAATAGAATGCTTAAATTTAATAAAAACTTTTAAATCACTCAATGCAATCGCTTTAACTTTTTGTGAATTCAAACAAATGTTCTGCCCTTAAGTACGTACATGACGTATGAGTAACTTATGCTGAGATACAAAATTTGTCGCCCACCTAGTGGCGCAGGTGAAGTTAAAAAAAAAAATTTATTTAAAATTCTTAGTTCTGAAATATGAAAAACCTTCGCTTTGATCGAAAGAACCTATAGCCAAAATTTGGTGATGATTGAGGTATAAGAAATACGTTTCCATAGGGAACACACACACATACAGAATTTGATTTTTATACTCAGCGTGCTTTGCACAGATAGTATATTAACTTTGATTGGATAACGGTTGGTTGTACAGGAAGGTATAAAAAACCGAAATGGATATAGATTTCCATATAACAAAATCATCAGTATCGAAAAAAAATTTGATTGAGCCATGTCCGTCCGTCCATCCGTCCGTCCGTTAACACGATAACTTGAGTAAATTTTGAGGTATATCGATGAAATTTGGTATGTAGTTTCCTGGGCACTTATCTCAGATCGCTATTTGAAATGAACGATATCGGACTTTTTCGATATCGAAAATTTCGAAAAACCGAAAAAGTACGATAATTCATTACCAAAGCCGGGCAAAGCGATGAAACTTGGTAGGTAAGTTGAACTTATGACGCAGAATAGAAAATTATTAAAAGTTTGGACAATGGGCGTGGCACCGCCCACTTTTAAAAGAAGGTAATTTAAAAGTTTTGCAAGCTGTAATTTGGCAGTCGTTGAAGATGTCATAATGAAATTTGGCAGGAACGTTGCTCCTATTACTATATGTATACTTAATAAAAATTAGCAAAATCGGAGAACGACCACGCCCACTTAAAAAAAAAATTTTTACCTCAAATTTTAACAAAAAATTTAATATCGTTACAGTATATAAGTAAATTATGTCAACATTCAACCCCAGTAATGATATGGAGCAAAAAATACAAAAATAAAAGAAAATTTCAAGATGGGCGTGGCTTCGCCCTTTTTCATTTAATTCGTCAAGGATACTTTTAATGCCATAAGTCGAACAAAAATTTACCAATCCTTGTGAAATTTGGTAGGGGCGTAGAGCCAAGGACTATAACCGTTTTCTGTGAAAAAGGGCGAAATCGGTTGTAGCCGCGCCAATTTTTTATAAACTGTCGACTATCTGTCCAACTTCAGCAAAAATCGATATATCTTTACTAAACTCAGTTCACGTACTTATCTGAACTCATTTTGTATTGGTATAAAAAATGGCCGAAATCCGATTATGACCACGCCCACTTTTTCCATATCGAAAATTACGAAGAATGAAAAAATTCCATAATTCTATACCAAATACGAAAAAAGGGATGAAACATGGTAATTGGATTGGTTTATTGACGCCAAATATAACTTTAGAAAAAAACTTTGTAAAATGGGTGTGACACCATATTAAGTAGAAGAAAATGAAAACGTTCTTCAGGGCGAAATCAAAAGCCCTTGGAATCTTGGCAGGAATACTGTTCATGGTATTACATATATATATAAATTAGCGGTACCCGAAATATGATGTTCTGGGTCACCCTGGTCCACATTAATACCTTTAATTTGATACCCATATCGTACAAACACATTATAGAGTCACCCCTGGTCCACCTTTATGACGATATGTCGATAAGGCGTCCACCTATAGAACTAAGGCCCACTCCCTTTTAAAATACCCTTTAATACCTCCCATTTGATACACATCTCATACAAACACATTCCAGAGTTACCCTAGGTTCATTTTCCTACATGGCGATTTTCCCTTATTTTGTCTCCACAACTCTCAGCTGAGTATGTAACGTTCGGTTACACCCGAACTTAGCCTTCCTTACTTGTTATATATACAACATTTTGGAAAACACAAAAAACCTGATTATTTAGTAAATAATACACTTAGAAGGTTGAAATTCGATGTGTGGACTGATATGGAGACTCTTGATAAAAATTTGAAAAAATTTTTTTAAATGGGCGTGGCACCGCCCACTTGTGATAAAACCAATTTTATAAATATTATTAATCATAAATCAAAAAGCGTTAAACAAATCGTAACAAAATGCGGCAGGGAGGTTTCGTTTACTATAAGGAATGCTTTGATGAAAAATTAACGAAATCGGTTAAGGACCACGCCCACTTTTATATAACAGATTTTTAAAAGGGTCGTGGACGAATAAAATAAGCCATATCTTTGCAAAAAAGAGCTTTATATCAATGGTATTTCATTTCCCAAGTGGATTTAAAACAATAAATAGGAAAAACTTCAAATTTTAAAAAATTTGCGTGGAACCGCCCTTTTTATGACTAAGCAATTTTCTATGTTTCGGAAGCCATAACTCGAAGAAAAATTAACGGATCGTAATAAAATTGGGCACACAAATTTTCCCTATAGTAGAAAATATTTCTAGTAAAAATGGACGGGATCGGTTAAAGACCACGGCTATTTACATATAACACAAATTTAAAAGGGTCGTAGACTAGAATAATAAGCTATAACTTAGCAAAAAATAGTTTTGAATCAAGTTTTATTGAAAGAGGAAATGGCGAGACATTTTTTTTTTAAACGGGCGGTGTCACTTGTTATGTAGAAAAGTAATTTATGTGAAATGAAATGTGCAATTGAATATCACGCTGAGTATATATTGTTCGGTTGCACCCGAACTTAGACACCATTACTTGTTGTATATATATAGATTTCTCCCTATATAAAATAGCGTCATCAAAATATTTAAAAAGCCTTTAGTAATGGATAGGTGTAAATTTGAGAGGTTTTTGTCACTAAACGTTGCCCCAATGAAAAACTTTAAATATATTAAAATATTTTTTATTTTCTTTAAAATTTTATGAAGGAAAACGAAGTAGTCTAAGCCCATAGATAATTTAATATTATCTTTCCAAAGAAGATATTTAGAAACAGCTTATTGAATCCATCAGTTCATGGTTCTTTTGCATAACAAAAGCATGTTTTTCGTGGATGTTAAATTATAACCGCCTTCTCTTAAAACCTTCATGCATCGATTGAGATATATACATAAATATATACCCATACAACTTTAACCCTCAAAAGATGTGCTACCTCACGTCGCTATGCAGCTTTGTGCTGAGTATGCACAAATTTTGGTAGAAGATTGTAATTTTTGCGTTTGCCCAAAATTTAAAGAAAACCCAAAACAGTATGCAATATCACGAAATTGTGGGAAAAAAGTTGGCAATAAAACTGTTGCTAAAAATTTATTCATAAAAGTTCTTACGTGCTTTTGCAATTTAATTGTTGAGAAGCGCAAATCATTTCCTTCCAATTTAGCTTTGCTGTTGTATTTTGTAGTTGGAAAAACTAAAATTTCTGCTCTCGCTTTTTCCTTTCATTAATATTTCCGCATACGACATTCTGTAAGGAATTTCTTACGTTTTAATGCTCACTGAAAATCTGTTTTTGGTGTAGTTTTTATTTCGCGCTCAACGCAAGTTTTTATGTAATTTTTGCAACACCTCTTTTTTCCGTAAGCACGATTTATGCTTAGCTTCCGTACTGCCGGCTCTGTGTTAAAAACTGCTTGCAAGAAATTAATACCCATTCAACGTAGTTTATTTTCAAGAAGCATGCAAGGCGGTTATTTTCCTGAAGCCTAGAGAAAGGCCGGGTGTCTTCGATTCCCAAATGAGGTAAACTAAACCACCCTGAGGCCCAGGACTACAGACCCATGTGCCTCTCTTCCTAGAGAGGCTTATCGACCTGCATATAAGAGACAACTCAAATTTCTCTAATATGGACGCAGCCCAGCATGCGTACCGGCGAGCCAAATCATTTGAAAGCGCGCTACACGAGGTGGTCGGCGTAATCGAGAAAAGAATACACCTTGGCAGCAGTTTCTTGACATTGAGGGTGCCTTCAACATAGTTCCAACGTAGTTGGAGATTCACACTATATATATTCAATAGCTATACCTGCATGTATCGATTTTGTGCTCAAGAGTAGGCTCGTAAACGCAACTATAAAAGCTGGCTCTGTTAGTAAAATCGCTTTCAGTGGCATAACTCAGAGTGCGGCTTGTTGGATATAGGCTATTCTTTGGATACTGGTAATTAATAAAATTTCAAAAATCTTAAGGGCAGGAGGAAGGAAAGTAGTCGGAAACGACTGATTCTGATCACAATAAGAGAGCTCATGGATACGGATGTGCGAGGAAAACGGGATGGGTGTAAATCTATAGTCATCCTACAGATACTAAAATATAGAGCTCTTGTATGGTGGAAGGCATTAGGAAAGAAGAACAATCAACAAAGCGATTGGAAAAGTGCAAGGCGAATATGGGCATGGGATGATAACATTTGACACATACCATAGCACGGCGGTATTTGACCTCCAGGTGCAGAACATAAGATAACCCTCAAGGAAGGAATAGGAGGAAGTCCTAGATAGTGGTAAGGACATCATAATCTACGCAGACGGCTCTTAAATGGAAAAGCGAACTGAAGCTGGAATGCACTCAAGGCATCTGCAGATAAACCAATCGATCTGCAGTGTCTTTCAGACAGAGATTTAAGTCATAGAGAGAGAGCAGGAAGACTACTCAGCGATAGTACGGTCCCAGATATTAATGTAGATATCTTTGTTGATAGCCAGGCCCCCTTAAAACCATTAGAATTTTCAATTCGTGCGGAGATGTCGAACCTTGCTGACGTCCATAAAGTACCTAATTGCACACAAGCCACATCAATATTGTGGGAATTAAATTTCCAGACGAAATGGTCAGGAAAGGTTCCGAAATGAACATAAGCAAGGCGGAAGCTATGCGCGACCACCGCTGGGTCGGAAAAGGCGACTAAATTACCCAAATTATTCAAGGGGTTGTGTAGCGCAACCCTTTCTTTAAAGGGGTTTCCAGCGCAATTTATAGCTTCTCCAACATAATTGTCAAACTCATCTATGCGTAGGGTATCCTGTTTCTTTAGCAGGCGAGGCTCAGACGACCTCAAGTTAAAGTAAGGGGTGGAAGGTAGGATGGCCTAGAAGGTTTAATATGGTAATATTAAATCGTTCTTGAGATGGTCGGGCTTGTACCTTAATGGTGTTTGTTACCTGAATGTACCGGGTCAATATCCGGAAAAGGACAAAAAACATTGAAAAATCTCCCCAAAACCTTCGGGGAGTGTTTTTATGACTACAAGAATAATAACCACCGCTGGTTATCTTTTGAAGGAAACGGAGGAATATTAGATCAGGGCAACGGAAATTCTGTAGACCGATCGAGATGATTGGAGGTCTAACAATCCTATATATGTTTAGATAGGAAATCACAAATGTGCTATGAGATTACCTGCGCGTATCAGCACATGTCATTGCAGCTCTGCACCAATGCCTCGAGAGAGTCGAATAGCAACAAGCTTCTTCAGAATGTGGAGAATTCATTAGAAGCAATTAGGGTATTAGAATATGCCCGCGGTGGGTATGCCTGTCGTAAGAGGCGACTAAAATACCAAATAGATTCAAGGGATTGTGTAGCGCAACCTTTTCAGGTTACCAGCGCAATATGTAGCTTCTCCAAACCCAATTGTCAACCTCACCTATCCGTGGCGAATCCTGTTACATTAACAACTGAGTCTCTGGTGACCACGAACTCTTCATGGATCTAGGGGGTGGGAGGGCGGTATGGCCAAGAAGGTCACACGTGGTCATAACAAATCGTTCCCGAGATGGTCGGGCTTGGCACCGGAGCTGCATCCGGCGAAGGACCGGTGAGTGTCCTTATCGCCACAACAACAACAACAACAGGATTTGAGGAAAAAGGAGTCGATACATCACTTTCTCTGCCGATGTCTTGGACTGTAAACAAGACGACAAAAATTTCAGGGTGCATGATTTTGCAAAGTATGGCAGAGGTTGAAAAACGGATTTTCAAGTCCAACATACAATTATCAGAGGAAGCAAGGACCACTCGGGAATAATCTGGTTGCACGAATTAACCGCTTACCTGAACTAACTGAGGGCACACACAATAGACTAAAACGTCTCTGAGTGAAAGTTTGCAAATTTCCACGCATACTCTCTTAACCTAACCATTCCTAGCCTATACTCACTTGCAAAATGACAGGCTTTTTTTATCTAAGAACAAGCCGTTTATGAAGCCTACGATATTAGACTCACAAAGTGGCTCATATCTCTGAAGAGAGAAGGCTTTAGGCTCACCATAGGCAAACTTACTAGGCACTGCTTTTCGGCGTCACATGTTTATAAGTTAGGTCTCGTCAGTAACAGCAGGTATAGGAAATGCGAGCTGCAGGAAGACATGTTTGAGCATATTCTATGGTCGTGTCTTGCGCTCGCCAAGTTAAGGATCCAACTTTTAAGGGCGGCAAAGTTGCAAGATCTTGAGGCAGCAATTAAGCTAGGTCCTAGAAAACTGCTAGTAATTGGCAAGAGGACGAAGTTGTTCTATAACATAAGCCTTGATACCTGATTAGGGCTCTTCCGTTTGGTCTTCAAACTTATTCAGTTAACACTATGAACACATTCAGTCTTAGTGAAGTCTTTATTTACCAGACAGTTCAAACTAACCTGAGCGTTTCGTACATTATTACTGAATCTAATTAAAATTATCTCTAGTTTATGAATTTCTACAAGTGGGCCTTATACTTTTAAATTCGTAGATATGTATCTTAATGTTCTTCCGTTAAAATATGTAGAAGCACGTGCAAGTACTCACCGTTTTGTTACTCAAATTCCGTACACGACAACTTAAATACGCAGATTTTCCCATCAATGCGGTGACATTTCGCGGCGTTGATGGATCAAAATATGGCTCCATCCAATTCGGATGCGCATAACTAACGGTTGTTGGTGGATATTGCGTTGTACGCAATGCAAGCATATGCTCCTCTAGTGAGTTGTAGCTCTCCATGGGACCTTGCATGCCACCATTTGTCATATCTGTTGTGAAGCGAAAAAGAAAAACGAAGAACAAAGAACAGGATATTAAAATTGAGAATTTGAAATACCGACAAAATATGCATGTATGTATGTATACGAGAGAGCAAAATTTAAATTGTTTCCTCAATTTGGCGCTCGTTTTAAAGGTGTTTGGGGATAATGCATAACTGTGTATAGAAGCGCATAGCTCGACGTATTCAAAGCGTTCTGGGAAGAATTTTATAATAATTTTTATTAAAATTTAAACTAACGCCCCGATTCTGATCGTTACCGGTAAAATAGTGCCCAAAACATTATGTAACCGAATATCGTTACCAGTTCTTTTATCTGCGATTCTGGCCCAAGTGGTAACGCTGTCATCACCGAAAAACTCACCAGTGTCTGTGGAGAAATTGGAAAGGTAGTTTTCTTCGCTTTCACGTTTGCCACTTTGGTCCATTTGGACCAAAAATGGTCCCTTCCAACCCCATTTTGTCCGCTGGTCCCTTTATTTCAATGTTGGTCCTTTTTAGGCAGTAGACACGATTGGTACTTTCTTTCTTTTTCACTCAGGTAAAAATTCACAATATAGCCCAAGAATTCTCCACACTTTCGTTAGCACCCATATGATTTTGGATTTACTTCAATGGAACTCTCACCATAAATAATTGCTCAGTCAATAAAATGTACCAGAACAATAACATTTCACCCAGGATATAATTTATGCCAGGCATTAAAAAGAAAAGTGTTGGCAAACACATTGTCGTTAATTGTTGATGATATAACCGACAAATCAAAACAAATCTTGTTTTATAATATTAATAACGGCTAGATATTTCGATCGGTTATGCAACACTATGTAAAATATATGAAAATAAAAATTGCTTCTCGTCTAGCACAGCTTATAGCGAGCACTCTGCCGTGAGCCTAGCACTTTCAAAACTTACACAAAGAAATTCTATGCATTAATTCTCGTTTGGCACTTTGATATTTAATTCTTTCCTAGCAAAATGAGTTCAAGGAATTCCAGGACGATTGCGGTGTTAAGCCACGTAAGGTAATTGAAAACTAAGTATCTTGGCACAAGAAATATTTTAACTCGAAGACAGAAGGAAGAAAATGCAAAAGAGATTTGATTTCGGAACAAATGTTTTGTATAAAATTATTCCCATAGGTGCTAGCAGAACCCCTGAGGCCTGGGATCAAAACTCACACTTACTGAATCTAGGCACTGATATGAAGTTTAAACGTTAAGGGAAAAAGTAAGCATCTATAAAAACAGCACTAACAAAATTGCCTAGTTTCATTTATGATTTAGGTACTGCGTTTTCCACATACATAGTTCGGCAACACCACAACGCAAATTTTGAACCGTTTCTTACTAAAACCTAAAGCATGTATGACACTACTTTATTTTTGCTTGGATTACAAGCTAAAAAAACTGACGAAACTTTATCGGAACTTCAAAACACAAAAGCAATTTCTATCATGAAAAAGCGAGACCACTATTCCCCCGAAATTAGTGAGCCTGACATGTTTTTGTTTATGTTTTACATTTTATTTTTACATTAACAATTTCAACAACAAAAACAATGTATATAACACGCGAAAATCACTTCGGTCTACAATGGTTCACATCTTTCACAAGAAAGTTGATTTTAATTGTGTTTTTATGCACCAAATTTTCAAACTGAAAACAAAATTTTCATGTGTTAGAAAAAAATAAAGAAAATACGGCCGAATGTCAAAAAGACCTATCGAAATACAAACTGGCTCGTTTGTTTTTTATGAACTAGATTGTATTTTGCTTGTATTTCGTTAGTTTTTTTCAAATACAGTTTACTCACTTACACCAGTACTGAAGCCGTATTAGGAGGGAGTGCGACAAAAAATTTAAGATAAAATACACGAAAATAAAGTGGTGTCATATAGGTATAACTGCACTATATATTTTATTTCATTGAAATCAACAACATAATGCTAGAACCAAGAGCTTTGTGACCAAAACTAGGTTCACAAAGTTTGGTTGGTGAAAGACATATACTTATCCTATGTCAAAATATAGCACCATTTTTGGTTGCATGCACATATATTTGTTTGTTCAGCTTAAATTAAAGGAAAGTCTTCACTAAATTTAGTAAAATTTTATATATAAACATCCTAAAATATTGTATTTTATACTAATAAAATAAAACAAAAATTTGGTTCCTTTTTTTCGATAAATTTTGGTCCCAAATGATAACATGGTGTGGCAACCGTGTTCGCTTTACCAAAAACGTTTCACTTGTAGATACGAGGTTAACGAATAAACGGGACGATGTGTATGTATATGCATATTATGCATGATAAGTTTCTACATAGGTATATTGTAATTTACTCTGTGAAAGTACTAATGTAACAAATACATATGTATATCAAGAGGCAACACTTTTTTACTATTATCTTTACTTATGTGAGCTTACAATTCTTTATTTTTCAGTTTTTCCTTTTTCTAAACAACAGCTGTTGTGTGGTTATTCCGATGTAACCACCTACTTTTGTGGGTAAAAAATTATCCGGCTACTTTCTCGGGTAGAATACCAAAAGGCTGTAAAAGTTGCCGCATGATTTCGTTACCGTGGTGATGAATGTTGTTACCACACTAGAATCGAGGCGTAAAAGGCAAACTGGAAGTCTGCCTTTATGTACTAATCGAAAAGTTTATATATTTTTCACCACCGTCGGTTAAACTCCTGTACTTTCGCTATAAACATATGTATAATCCTCTCATTATACTCAGTTGAGCAGAGCTCACGGAGTATATTAACTTTGATTGCATAACGGTTGGTTGTACAGGTATAAAGGAATCGAGATAGATATAGACTTCCATATATCAAAATCATCAGTATCGAAAAAAAATTCGATTGAGCCATGTCCGTCCGTCCGTCGGTCCGTCTGTCCGTTAACACGATAACTTGGTAAATTTTGAGGTATATTGATGAAATTTGGTACGTAGGTTCCTGGGCACTCATCTCAGATCGCTATTTAAAATGAACGATATCGGACAATAACCACGCCCACTTTTTCGATATCGAAAATTTCGAAAAATCGAAAAAGTGCGATAATTCATTACCAAATACGCACTAAGAAATGAAACTTGGTAGGTGAGTTAAGCTTATGACGCAGAATAGAAAACTAGTAAAATTTTGGACAATGGGCGTGGCACCGCCCACTTTTAAATGAAGGTAATTTAGAAGTTTTGCAAGCTGTAATTTGGCAATCGTTGAAGATATCATGATGAAATTTGGCAGGAACGTTACTCTTATTACTTTATGTCTGCTTAATAAAAATTAGCAAAATTGGAGATTTGGATTTTTTTAAATTCAAATTTTAAAAGAAAAGTTAATATCTTTACAGCATATAAGTAAATTATGCCAACATTCAACTCCAGTAATGATATGGTGCAACAAAATACAAAAATAAAAGAAAATTTCAAAATGGGCGTGGCTCCGCCCTTTTCATTTAATTTGTCTAGGATGCTTGTAATGCCATAAGTCGAACACAAATTAACCAATCCTTGTGAAATTTGGTAGAGGCTTAGCTTCTAGCACGATAACTGTTTTGTGTGAAAAAGAGCGAAATCGGTTGAAGCCACGCCCAGTTTTTATACACAGTCGACCGTCTGTCCTTCCGCTCGGCCGATAACACAATAACTTGAGCAAAAATCGATATATCTTTACTAAACTCAGTTCACGTACTTATCTGAATGCACTTTGTATTGGTATAAAAAATGGCCGAAATCCGACTATGACCACGCCCACTTTTTCGATATCGAAAATTACGAAAAATGAAAAAAATGCCATAATTATATACCAAATACGAAAAAATGAATGAAACATAGTAATTGTATTGGTCTATTGACGCAAAATATAACTTTAGAAAAAACTTGGTAAAATGGGTGGACACCTACCATATTAAGAAGAAGAAAATGAAAAAGTTTTGCAGGGCGAAATCACAAGCCCTTGGAATCTTGGAAGGAATACTGTACGTGGTATTACATATATAAATAAACTAGCAGTACCCGACAGATGATGTTCTGGATCACCCTGGTGCACATTTTGGTAGATATCTCGAAAACGCCTTCACATATACAACTAAGGGCTACTCCCTTTTAAAACCTTCATTAATACCTTTAATTTGATACCCATATCGTACAAAGACATTCTAGTGTCACCCCTGGTCCACGTTTATGGCGATATCTCGAAAAGGCGTTCACATATAGAACTAAGGCCCACTCCTTTTTAAAATACTCATTAACACCTTTCATTTGATACCCATATCGTACAAACAAATTCTAGAGTCACCCCTGGTCCACCTTTATGTCGATATCTCGAAAAGGCATCCACCTATAGAACTAAGGCCCACGCCCTTTTAAAATACTCATTAACACCTTTCATTTGATACCCATATTGTACAAACGCATTCTAGAGTCACCCCTGGTCCACGTTTATGGCGATATCCCGAAAAGGCGTCCACCCGTAGAACAAAGGCCCACTCCCTTTTAAAACACTTATTACACTTTTCGTTTGACACCCATATTGTACAAACGCATTCTAGAGTCAACCCAGGTCCACTTTTATAACGATATTCCGAAAAGGCGTCCACCTATAGAACAAAGACCCACGCCCTTTTAAAATACTCATTAACACCTTTCATTTGATACCCATATAGTACAAACAAATTCTAGAGTCACCCCTGGCCCACGTTTATGGCGATATCTCGAAAAGGCGTCCACATATAGAACTAAGGCCCACGCCCTCTTAAAATACTCATTAACACCTTTCATTTGATACCCATATCGTACAAACAAATTCTCGAGTCAGGCTGGTCAACCTTTATGGCGATATCCCTAAATGGCGTCCATCTATAGATCTATGGCCCACTTCCTCTTAAAATACTCTTTAATACCTTCCATTTGATACACATGTCATACAAACACATTCCAGGGTTACCCTAGGTTCCTTTTACAACATGGTGATTTCCCTTACTTTGTCTCACACAGCTCTCAACTGAGTATGTAATGTTCGGTTACACCCGAACTTAGCCTTCCTTACTTGTTTTCGTACTCTTTTCTTTTTCTTCTTCCCACTTCTAGTCTTTCTCATAGTTATCACCATTAATTGGCGCCTGAGCGATTTTGGTCGTCTTGTAACAACTCCCCCAGAATTACTTGTTCGGCGATAACTGATGTCAAATCGGAGCAGCAAAGGCGATAAAGCCTTCATCTACATACACCTCCTATCTCGGTAGAGATCTTTGCATTGATTTACTTCCGATGGCAGTGTCTATTGAACCGGAGCATCTTCGTCCATACGCGTAATATGACCGAACCAGCGAAGTACAGATCATCATTATACCTCCTTTGATATTTGTCGTCTTCACCACGAACAGGACCATACATCTTCCAAAGAGCTACTCTTCCACACAGACCAATAGCCATCTCCGACAACATTTATCATTTCCCGCCATATATGAAGGCAGGTATGATGAGCGACTTGAAGGGCGTGACTTTCTTTCATATAGATAAGACTTTACTTTTCAATTGCCTAGCCCAAAATAATACTTGTTGACAAGAGATTTTACCCCTTTGATTTTTAAGCTGACATTGTTTTCACTGTTATTATTGGTTCCCAGATAGACGAAGTCCTTTACAACGAATACATATACGTTAACCTTGTAGTGGCTGCCAAGGCGCAAGTGCTCCGACTTTTTCTTGGAAGAGAACAAGAGCTTCATATTTTGCTCATATACCGCAAAATTCACAAAACTACGTCGCTTTTTCTGAAGCCTCATTAGGTTTCAAATAACTCGTAGAGCTCCAACTCAAACACTACGGAGTTGTAGATCTAGCTCAGCGTCATTAGGCAAAGCCGTTTACATGCATTTTAAGTTCAGATATGGCAGAATACAAGCAACACCTTTCGCTCTATCATAGGCTGTTTCGAAGTCGACAAAAAGATGTTGGATATCGAGTTTGTTATAGTGAGCCCCATCTAAGATTTGGTGCATTTTGAATATCTGTTTAATAGTCGATTTACCACGTCTCAAGCTGCACCGTATAGGTGCACTCAGTTCGCTGACCTTGATCTTAAGTTTTTCGCTACTACACTAAATTTAGCCTTAGTTTTTAAGTATAGTGCCCTATACACTTAAATTTTAATATGGAGGCTTGCGTTCTTCTCGAATTTTTTTCATTGGAGTTGATGCAAGTGTTGTACCAATTCTTCGCCTCATCGTTTAATAATGCCATTCTCAGTTCTTTAAAGTAGAGCGCACGAATTGGTTTCTTTCATTAGCTAACAATAAGAAGAAGTTCTCTATACATTAGTTACCAGGTTACCCTGCAGGAATCTGCCCCGGTATTGAAATCTTCCGTTTCCTGACGGATTTTTCGTAGAATTCTCGGACATTAATCGTAAAAGCTCCCCCGACTCACGCTGTTCTTTCCCACGTTTTTCATTCTAAAAAGTTGTCTCTTTTTCCTGATTCGCGTCACGAGAACCTCTAAAATAAAGCACGCGTTGCCGCGCCTATAGGCAGCGTCCTTTTTTCCCAGGCTCCACAAAGCTCCACAACAGTTGTTTTTGGGTGATCACTGGAAAACTATATTCGCAGCAAAGGGACGTGTAAGTATCTTGGCCGCCGCAAGGTAGTCGTCTGAGTTGATATTGGAACCATGTTTAATGATGATATTTGGGACAAAGAAGCGGTGCCTGCCATCGATCACGACGTGTCAATTTGGCTTCGTACTCTTCATCAGGGCACAGTAAAGAAGCTTGGTGAAAGTTGTCTATGCTAAATCTGGTACTGCATATTACCATATTTCGAGTCGCCACAAAACTAATCAGCCTAAACCCGTTGCAATATTCATGTTGCAAATAAGGTCGCCGATGCAAATCATCGGTGACAGTTTCAGGTTTCACGAAGCGAAAAAACTGACGCGCAACCCCATCTTTGGTTGTTAAGTAAACTTCTAGTAACACTATAGACTAAATGAGTCTATGTGAGATCCTCAAGGACCAACCTTGTCTTGTACATATACATGAATTTTGGTGCATAAACTGCTCTATCACATTCAATTCACGCCTTCATCTGCTGCTGATTTTTTCAAAACAAATTACTTAAATTTCAAGAATTTTTATTTTTCATTTCCTTCCGTATTTTATGTTACCATACATACTTATGTAGAGAGTGGAAGTTGTGTACCAAACTACATAGCAAGCTTCGCTAGTGCTTGAATATTTTCCGCAAATCTACTGCAAACGCTTGAAGCGCATTCACGCAAACACGACCACGAGCTTAGAATTTCCCCTAAATATATAATTTCTTCAATGCCATGACAATGCAAGCATAAACACAAAATGCATGAGCTACACGCTAACATAAGTAAGTATAAAAGCGGAAGTTTTGCGTGGAAATTCATCAGCACGCACAAAAAATAAAAGTTCATCTTCCGTTAAGAGAGTCATGTCATGCATAAACTCATCTCTTTCTATGCATGAGTTATAAAATCTTCAAATGTGTGTATGATCGCTCATTTCTGAACAATAATATGACAGTATGGCATTGTACCTCTTATATTAGTACTTCTGATATCACTTCTGCATTGTGCGGTGTTTCAAAAGTTTAGTGAATTCAATGAACTTTGTTTCTTGTGTCACGTTGTTATCCTCAAAGGATACTGATGCTATCAATTCGATAGGAATACTTTTTCCGTAGATCAGAGACCTTCCTACTAAACAAATTTTTTATATTATACGAAACGAGGTGCGGGATAGGTTGACTGTAAAGGAAAATCTGATTAATAATGTGAGGGGGATGAAAATGTTGAAGAACTAGTTAGGGGAAAAGGGTGTCAGAAAAATGGGCCTATGTTAAATTAACTGGAAAAGAGAGATGTATAAGAATAGGAAGAGGGAAAGGTCATAGGAAAATAATTGGGAGAAAAAAAGAGAGAGAAAGTAAGACTTGCTGATTGAAGACTAGTTGATTGAAAACTTGCTTGACTTTTCAGCCTCTAATTACACATAGGGAAGTTTTTATGTATTTAAGTTCTTCTACGGTCTTTTTACTCCATATCACCATAGGATTAGGAATCACGCCACTTAGGTAGAGAGAGTCTTTGCCTTGCTAAATCGACGCATTCGCTTAGAATATGAGCCCGCGTATCATTCACTAGCTCACAAAGGTGATAAATTTTTGTGTCGGATGAATTTAACTTACTTAGTTGATTCTGATAGCCAAGCGGCTATCAAGGCCTTGAGCTCAACTACGATGCAATCGAGGGTGGTCTGGGAGTGCCTGACCTCGCTTGCGATTGAATCGAATTATTTTACAATTAAGATTATCTGGGTCCCGGGCCATAGTGATATCCCGGGTAACTGTCAAGCGGATCTCTTAGCCCGCATCGGTACAACTGAACCGGATGAAGATGGCTGTAGGGATTTCGGAATCCCGCTGGCCACCCGTGGATTGCCCCTCCATAGCTGGGCCTCGAATCAGCTCAGCAAACGTTGGGCGGATACCACGTCTTGCAGGGTAGCAAGATCTTTCTGGCCAAAAGTGGATGGCAGGAGGTCTGCTGAAATAATTGGGTTCACTAAGGCTCACCTATCAATGGTCATTGGGGTTTTGACAGGGCACTGTCCCATGGGTATCCATGCGGTACGTCTCAATATACTGGAAACTCCATCCTGCTGGAGCTGTATGGAGGATGATGAGGTGGAATCACCAAATCACTTTATGCTTGATTGTCCAGCTCTTGCCAGAACTAGGCGAAAGTACTTCAGTCGCGACTCACTTGGATCTCCCGAGGATATATCCAAAGTTGAGATCGGTATCATTCGGAGCTTTATCGTTGCTACCCAACGATTCTCTATGTAGCTAGATCTAAGTCACAGTTATTTTTGGTGTATGTGGTATCACAACGGACCTTCGTGTTGTCCAAGTGAGCTATCCTTATCAGGGCAGCTACCACCTAACCTATCCTATCCTAGTTGATTGTTATAGCGATAAGGGGGATCTTCGAAAGTTTCTGGACTGCTATCGATGTTTATGGTCCTTTGTCGGATGTTGCCTGGAGAGTGTAATATATGTTGATGGTTCTTCGTATGACAACACGAAACCTTCTGGGCCATACCGCCCTCCAACCCCTTAGATCTATGGGAAACTTTAAGTCGTCAGGGCCTCGGCTGTTAAAGAAACATGATTCGCCATGGGTAGGTGAGGTTGACATTAAGGTTGGAGAACCTATGTATTGTGCTGGAAGCGCCTTGAAAGGGTTGCACTACATAACCCCTTGAATGAATTTGGCATTTTATTCGCATCTTGCGACAGGTATACCTCCCCCCGGGTATATTCTGAGCCGTCCACCAAGCTGGAGGGTACTTTGCCGGATACGTTCCGATAACAAGCACCATTAAAGAATTAGTCCGACCATCTCGGGATCGATTCAGTTTGACCACGTGAAACTTTCTAACTATAACTAAACTATAACTAACTAGAAGAGAGGCCAAATCAGAACTAGCTCAAAAACCGCAACTGAATTCATAACCAAACCGAAATTTGAACTGAAATCCAAATCTAAAGTGAACTAGAACTGGAGGCAAACTCGGAGTCGGAAAACGACTCTAAAACCGCAAAAAAAATACATAACATAACCGAAACTAAAACTGATATCAAAATCTGAAGTGAATCAATCCAGGAACTGCATCCTAAACAGATGATGGAACTATTCCGAAAAGAAATAGCCGGTACCATAATAGAAATAGGGACAACGACTGAGACAGAAATTTCAACTGAAACCATAAAGATGACGATATTCAACGAAATACCATCAAGTGCAACAAATCGCTTTGAGAGAGTTACATGAGACGCCATCCAATCTTCAGCTGCAGCACATCTCATCGCTGTTGAAGACGGGAATTGGATATTTTTTCAGAGAGTGGTTAGCGACATCTGATAATCGGTCCTCAAAGTAGCTGCATTCTACCGGAACTTGGTTTTTGTTATTACTTTTAGTATTGGCCGGAGCAAACTGGAGGTAAATGCTCTTTTCCAGCGCTAAAGCACTTGTGGAAAGAACCTGACATTCTAGCCATTGCGTGTATTCATAGCCTTAAACGCCGCTTCTCACCGCACTCTGCCCACGGTGTCACGCGAGGCTCGAGCCATTCTTATCATTTATCATTGACGATCTTTTCTTGCATATATAAGTACCTACCTTACAGCTCTTTGACTGGTGCTATCAATATAGGCTATCCATTGGTTTGATACGACTTGAGTACGCTTTTAAGTTTTCGGTTGCATGTCTTAAAATTTTCGAAAGTACGATCTCAAATATAAATATGTACTCGATTATTTCTTTAAAATAGCAAATTAACTCAAACATAAAATTCGTTGAAAATTGAGAAAAAATTTTGCATTTTGAGGGTACGTTATTTGTTTAAGTGTGAGAAATTAACTTTTCCATTATGTTTTTCACTCGGAACCTGTATTACATATTGATAACCTAAATTCGAGTATCCAAAGTACATACATATATATATAAAGTCTCTTGCTACGTACCACGCAGATTGTGCAGGTATGACTTTTCATTAGAAAGAGTAGCAAACTGAGCCTCACTTAAAAGATGAACGAAGGCTGCAGTCAGCTATTCAGGTAATCGAATACAGATTAGAAGTTAAAATGAAACGTTAAACAGATGTTCATACATGAAGAGGATTGGCGCTAATGGCAGAATGGGTAATTTAATTTAAGGTTTATTTTTGGCACGCAAATATTTATTGAGTAGCAATGTGGAAATAAATTCGATACTTTTATTTACAAAGGAATTTTCGGGGTATTGAAATGTTATTTGAGGGGAACTCTAGTCGTAAGAGGCGAATAAAATTCTCAAATGACTCAGGTTGTTTCGAGCTCAATGGATAGCTTCTCCAACCCAATTGCCAGCCTCACCTACCCGTGGCAAATCCTGTTTCTTTGGCTGGTCGAGCTTTTTCCTTAATGCTGCTTGTACCGGAACGTACCAGATTCTTTACCGGAAATGGAGCATCAACATCAACACCACTCCGCAAAACCTTCTAGAAGTGTCATTATCACTACAACAATGACAACTAAGAAGACTTTGCACCTTTCTTAGCTCTAACCTAATGTGGATATCAAAGGCGTACTCCTTATGTAGGAATATTCAAAGACAGGATATATATTTAATACTTATTTTCAAATTTATTTTAAGTCATGTATTCAGAACCTATCACTCTATTTGATATTTGAATACTCTTATACTAGTAACATACGAAATATTTATCTGCAACTACTTTTATTTTCGACTTCCTTCCAATGATTGTCTAATCAACGACTGTAGACAAAATGTTCTAATAAGGGATTATAGATTTTAAATTTGACTATCGTAAAAATGGCCATCAAATATTTAATGTGATTGCAATATCTATTTTTATACCCAGCTGTACTTGTACACAGGGTATTATAACTTTGATTGGATAACGGTTGGTTGTACAGGTATAAAGGAATCGATATAGATATAGACTTCCATATATCAAAATCATCAGTATCGAAAAAAATTTTTATTGACCCATGTCCGTCCGTCCGTCCGTCTCTCTATCCGTTAACACGATTACTTGAGTAAATATTGAGATATCTTCACCAATTTGGTACACGAGCCTATCTGGACCCAGAATAGATTGGTGTTGAAAATGAGCGAAATCGGATGATAACCACGCCCACATTTTATATATATAACATAGTAATTAATACACCTATAATATTGAAATTTGACGTGCGGACTGATATTGAGACTCCTGATACAAATTTGCAAACATTTTTTTAAACGGGCGTGGCACCGCCCACTTGTGATAAAATAAATTTTACAAATATTATTAATCATAAATGAAAAATCGTTAAACCTATCGAAACAAATTTCGGCAGAGAGCTTGCCTTTACTATAAGGAATGCTTTGAAGAAAAATTAACGATATCGGTTAAGAACCACGCCCACTTTTATATAAAAGATTTTTAAAAGGGTCGTGGACGAATAAAATATAGCTTTGCAAAAAAGAGCTTTATATCAATGGTATTTCATTTCCCAAGTGGACTTATAAGAATTAATAGGAAAAACAACAAATTATAAAAATGGGTGTGGCACCGCCCCTTTTCTGTCTAAGCAATTCTCAATGTTTCGGGGGCCATAACTAGAAGAAAAATTTACATATCGTAACAAAATTGGGTACACATATTTTTCTTGTAGCAGGAAATATTTCTAGTAAAAATGGATAAGATTGGTTAAGGACCACGCCCACTTTTATATAAATGACTTTAAAAAGGTCGTAAGCAAAAATAACACTACGTTACAAAAACGAGCTTTAGTTCTGTCTTATGAACCAAATATAATTTTTCGGAAAGGGGAGAAAAAATAAAAATACACGTGTATAGGCGATTTTCATGTACACGTCAGAATTTTTGCTTTTTATGTATAAAATATAAAGTTCGTCTGTCCGCCTGTGGGAAAGACTTTGGATCAATTCTTAACCCTTTTTTCGTGATCCATTCGAGCTGAATTTTTGCAGGCAGATACGTGGAAATATCTGTATAACGCCAAATTAAAAAAAATAGATTTTTATCAATTCTCAGAGTTTCCTGAATTTTTTTTTTTTTGTAAAAATGGTTATCGTTTTTTTGTAACGGTTGGTTTCAGCTCATTAAAAAACCGATTTTTTTTATTAATTTTATTATGTTAAAATTAAAAATTGTTACACTAAAAATTTCAATCCTTCTAAAGAAATTTAGGCCTTTTATTTTTGTGTTTGTAAGCATTTGTGTCATTATCGCGACAAATAGACCAACAGTATTCCCCAAGCATATGCGTAATGTCTTGTCCTTTAAAGCGCTTTTCAATAGCCGCAATGTCCTGATGGAACCTTTCGCCATGCTCATCACTACAAGCTCCTAAATCATCAAGGAAAAAATCTAAATGATTATGAAAAAAATGGATCTTTAGCGACATTTTCGCCATATGCCGAAATCATTTCTGCAACAATATTTTTATAATTGGCAGCTCGTTTGTTGCCAAGAAACTGGCCAATAACGGTAACTGTACCTTTCCATGCACCTTGTTCGGTAGCATTCAATTTTGATGAAAATTCATAACTTGCAACTATTTTTTTTTATCTGCGGATCACTGAAAACACCGCTCAATTTCGGAAAAATTTTGCATAAACTTGCAATCGCCCCGCCCTCACGATCCAGTTTTTTAAAAAAATTTGATACGACACCGAGCTTAATGTTTAGTGGTGGCAAAATCATTTGAGATGGCTGCATCAATGGTAGATACTTTCTACGCCTACTTTTTAGCTTGTATGCGGCTTCCACTTAAATTCAGTGTAAAGCTGATCTCTTTTGCGACCTTCCCATGTACACAAAAAGCACTGGTGGGTGGGTAGGAAATCCACGCTTAACAGCCGTGAGTAATCCGACCACTTTAAGATCACGGAATCATGGAATGGATCACGGTAAAATCGATCCAAAGTCTTTCACACAGGCGGACACTACTATCTTTATACTTTATACATAAAAAAAAAATTCTGACGTGTACATGAAAATCGCCAATACAAGTGTATTTTTATTTTTCCTCCCCTTTCCGAAAAATTATATTGGGTTCATAGGACAGAATGTGTGTAACGCGGTGTAATAACTTAAATCTTAGGGGAGTGTTATCAATGTTAATGGTCCTTTGCCGGATATAAATCCGGTACGTTCTGGTAAAAATGCACCATTAAGGTACTAAACCGACCATATCGGGACGATTAATATGACCACATTAAACTTTCTGGCCAAAACGCACCCCTCCCCACCCCCTAGTCCATGAGGAATAACTTCTGTATTTTGTGTTTAAAGCTTTGCTGCAGCTCTTTTTTGGATTGTTTTCGGTACAATTTTGTAATCATTTAGGCACAACTTCGGGACTAGACGGAGATAAATTTAGTACCATTTCGGGATGACATTTTATGATTGCTTTCAGAACTTTCTCTAATTATCGATAGTGATTCAGAAGTCTCGCAGGATCATATCAGAATTATGTTTGGGAAAATAACGGGATAATTTTGGTATTTTTTTGTCATAAATTCAGAACTAATTCAGAATAATTTCAGGATTTAATTTAAAGATCATGAAGGGATTATTTTGGCAATCTTTGAGAATGACTGCGTCATCATTTCGGGGCTATTCGCGGATCGTTTTAAAATTGTTATTGTTTCTTTGTTTATCCAATTTTGCGACGAAATCAGCTTAACCGCAAACAAACATTTTTTTAAAATCCAAGCTTAATTTTCGGTGACAAAATACTGATGTACAAAGAGTCAAATTTAATAACAAAAGCATCCTACAATAATATCAAAACTATCCCGCAGTATTTGGCGGCCACCGTGGTGTGATGGTAGCGTGCTCCGCCTATCACACCGTATGCCCTGGGTTCAACTCCCGGGCAAAGCAACAACAAAATTTTAGAAATAAGACTTTTCAATTAGAAGAAAATTTTTCTAAGCGGGGTCGCCCCTCGGCAGTGTCTGGCAAGCGCTCCGATTGTATTTCTGCCATGAAAAGCTCTCAGTGAAAACTCATCTGCCTTGCAGATGCCGTTCGGAGTCGGCATAAAACATGTAGGTCCCGTCCGGCCAATTTGTAGGGAAAAATCAAGAGGAGCACGACGCAAATTGGAAGAGAAGCTCGGCCTTAGATCTCTTCGGAGGTTATCGCGCCTTACATTTATTTTTTTTTTTTTATCCCGCAGTATTCCCCTTGTGATTTTGATTTTTGAAGTAGGTTCAAAATGCATGTAAACCACCCAAATTATCCCGAAATGCTACTGAAGTAGTTCCTAATTTTCGTAAAGTAGTCCTAATGCAGGGCTACCTGGATACTGTGGCTAGGTGGGCTGAGTCATGTGGGTTGGCGGTCAACCCGGGAAAAACGGAATTGGTCCTTTTCACAAGGAGATATAAGATGCCCGATTTCAGAACGCCCTCGATTGGAGGGGTACCGTTGGTACTTTATGATAGGGTTAAATATTTGGGGATTGTTTTGGACAAGAAACTGTCCTGGAGACCCAATGTGGAAGATCGGGCCAGGAAGGCCGCCATTGCCTTGTACTGCTGCAGAGGAGCTATCGGAAAGAGATGGGGACTCTCGCCAAGAATAGAACACTGGCTTTATGAGATGGTGGTCAAACCGTTTCTGCTATATGGGGTGCTGGTCTGGTGGAAAGCACTGGACACGGCGAGCACCTCCAAAATGTTAGTGTCAGTGCAACGGACGGCGCTGATCGGTATCAGTGGCGCTCTCAGAACAACACCTACCTTGGCACTGAACGTCATGCTGAACATATACCCAGTAGATATTGCGGGAAAGGCGGCCGCGGTAAGGTCGTTGGTCAGGCTTCGTGATATGGGATATAGACTTTCTGACCGCGGACACTCTAGCCTTCTTACCAGTTTCGACTTCATCCCGGACAGAACGGACTACTGTATACCGATAACTGCTCCCTATACAACCTTCACCCCAGTTATTCCAGAGAGAGAGGGTTGGGGAAGTGGAATTATCTGGGGCATGGGACCGGTTAACTTGTTCACGGATGGGTCAAAGCTGGATGGAAAGGTTGGTGGGGGATCTTTTGTCAAGAGCTAAATTTAAGCCGCAAGTTTAAGTTGGCTGATCACTGCAGTGTATTCCAAGCGGAAATTGCTGCGATTAAGGATGCGGTGGATGGAATGCTATCCAGTGCTACAACGGTTAGGGAATTTAACATCTACTCTGATAGCCAAGCGGCTATCACGGCCTCGAGCTCAACTACAGTGCGATCGAGGGTGGTCTGGGAGTGCCTGACCTCGCTTGTGATTGCATCGAATTATTTTACAATTAAGATTATCTGGGTCCCGGGCCATAGTGATATCCCGGGTAACTGTCAAGCGGATCTCTTAGCCCGCATCGGTACAACTGAACCGGATAAAGATGGCTGTAGGGATTTCGGGATCCCGCTGGCCACCTGCGGATTGCTCCTCCATAGCTGGGTCTCGAATCAGCTCAGCTAACGTTGGGCGGATACCACGTCTTGCAGGGTAGCAAGGTCTTTCTAGCCAAAAGTGGATGGCAGGAGGTCTGCTGAAATAATTGGGTTCACTAAGGCTCACCTATCAATGGTCATTGGGGTTTTGACGGGGCACTGTCGCATGGGTATCCATGCGGTACGTCTCAATATACTGAAAACTCCATCCTGCTGCAGCTGTATGGAGGATGATGAGGTGGAATCACCAAATCACTGTATGCTTGATTGTCCAGCTTTTGGCAGAACTAGGCAAAATTACTTCGGTCGCGACTCACTTGGATCTCCCGAGGATATATCCAAAGTTGAGATCGGTATCATTCCGAGCTTTATCGTTGCTACCCAACGATTCTCTAAGTAGCTATATCTAAGTCACCGTTATTTTTGGTGTATGTGGTATCACAACGGACCTTCGTGTTGTCCAAGTGAGCTATCCTTATCAGGGCAGCTACCACCTAACCTATCCTATCCTATGGGCTCAAAGTGATCATAAAATGATATTTTAATAGGTTCGAATGTGTCTGTTGTTGTACGAATGAGTCCTGAACGATCCTTTAATAATTCTGAACTGTTTCTGAAAATAGTCTCAACATCAATAAAATAGGTCCGAATGTAACTGAAATCATTTCCAATGGATCCTGAATTTTCTTAAATAGTTCCTAACTGATCGCAAAATGAATGTCGACATTGTAACAAACAAGAACATATAATGTTACCAATGTTACATTGATTCCGAAAAAAAAAATCACTAATTCTAGCCTACCAGCATGGCAACATAGCAGCATCAATTTACATGGTTGCCAGATGAATGCAACAAATATTTCATTTATACTTAAATAACTGAAGGGGAAAAAATTTCAATAAACAATAAAGAAACCAGCACTTGGGATTATTGTAAAAAAATGATGACAGACAAATATTAATACAATAAACTGTCAATTTCGAGCCCAATAATCTCTATAAAAGTGAAGTAAGAAAATGAGAGATATAAATCTTTAAATGACAAAAATACCATGCACATAATCGCAGCTGAGCGTATTGGGGCCAACAACTATTAAAGTATGTATGTATGTAGGTAAAAGATAAAAAAAAGGATGAACCAAGGAAGGAAGAAATTATGTCGCACAGCAGTCATATGGGAAATCATTGAGTGGTCGATTGGACGGCTTGGTTGGCTGTTCGTATAAAGTGCGCCACCGACACCACTGGGCAGCTTAAAGAGCCAGAGTGCAACCATCAACGAAGATGAATGCAAAAATTAAATGAAAAATGGACACACATACATACAGATAGAAATTTGAAAATCTTCACTTTTCCATATGCAGGGATCGTAAAGGTTATGGCTTTTATAATAAAAGTCAAAAATTTAATATTAATTTTTTTTTTTACTTTTAGTATAAAAGTTAAAAATTAAAGTTAGAATTTTACTTTTATTACAAATGTCACAAGTAAAAAAACATTTTTCCGAGATGTCAACTAATCGATATCCCTTCAGGGTTACCTTACGGGTATTTTCGAATAAATTTCAGAATCAGTTATGCACTACTTTTTCAGGAATCAGTGAAATACTCATTCAGAATAATCCCGAAATATTCTCTAATTGATATTAAAATACTGTAACAAATTTAGTGAAACTCCGCTTATTTTACACCTTCTACTAACGTTCGTATCGCTAAATTTTTGAATAAATAACTCCAATATTCAATAATGCAAAATGGTCTTTATTAAGTAGTCTAAATTACTTCACAATAACTCTTACTTCGCAACTAATTGCTTGTTTAAATCAAACTGTTTACAAACTAATCAGCTTCTACAGCTTTTATACTCTCTGCCCAAATATCCATACGTTTCTTCTGCTAGAATTTTCTAATTGGATACCAGCTATACGCTACCAGCTATAAACTACAGATACACGTTTATAGCCTCTCGCATAGCCATATGCGCGTGTATATGTGAGTAATACTTCCACCGATGACTACATCTATATGTGAGTTAACTCTTCGTTGCCTTGGACGTATGTGTGTAAGTGATGACTAAAGTATTTAAGTAGATTGCTTAATGTTTCTGTTGTTGCGCCTTCATTTAATAGCCTTATAGATGGTAATATTCGTCACAATACAATAAAATCCTTGATATTCTCAAACTGATTGCGCAATATACTACAATAATTATATATCAAGATAATTACATTTCAATCATAATTAATTTTTGACCAAATTGTATATAACTTTTACAGGAATCAATAAGCGACTTACTAAGATTGATTCCGAAATATCCCCAAACTGATGTTTAAATAGTATCGAAATCATCAGAAAAATATTTTGGAAATAGTTTTGAATAGTTTGGAATTGATCCGAAATTTTTCTGATATAGTCTCGGATTGATACCGAAAAATGTTCCTGAAATCGTCAACTTTTATATAATAGTTTTGACTTTTAAATAAAAATAAATAAATATAAGGCACGATAACCTCCGAAGTGATCTAAGGCCGAGCTTCTCTTCCAATGTATCGTGTTCCTCTTTATTTTCCCTACAAATTGGCCGGACGGGACATAAAACTTTTATGCCGACTCCGAACGGCATCTGCAGGGCAGACGAGTTTTCACTGAGAGATTTTCATGGCAGAAATACACTCGGAACGCTTGCCAAACACTGCCGAGGGGCGACCCCGCTTAGAAAAATTGTCTTCTAATTGAAAAACCTTATTTATAAAATTTTGATGTTGCTTTGCCCGGGGTGTGAACCCAGGGCATACGGTGTAGTATGCGGAACACGCTAACATTACACCACGGCGGCCGCTTTGACTTTTACGATACCAAAATTGTGACTTTTTGTTCGAGAAGATTTTCGGAAGATTTCTGGAAAAATTTCGATCTCAATAAAGAATTATTTTAGGAATCAATTAGCGAGTTATTAAGTATGATTCCCTAATATCCCTCAAAAGTTATGTAAATAGTCCAAAAATGATAACAAAAGATATTTGGAAATAGTTTTTGAATTAATCACAAAAGCAATAGCGAAATAATTCTGTAATAAATACAAAATGGTTGTGAAATGGGCTCGAAATGATTTCGAGAACAATAAAAGTCTATTTAAAACTGCTGTTTTTTTACTTTTATAATTAAAATACACTTTTTCCTATTTTGAAAATTTATTTATAATATCTTATTTTGAAATAAAAGTCAACTTTGCAATATTATTTTTAATTTTAAAATAAACGCCAAGTGTTTAAAAATTCAACTTAAGTTTTTAGTTTAATGTCAACTTTCCATTTAATATTTTTGACCTTTATACAAAATTAGTATTTTTTTTGGACGTTCGAAATGAGCTCAAGGCCAGAACAATAATTTTTTGTAATGATCATTGTTTTTTTTATTTTTCTATAATTGAAAAATTTAATTTAGTTTTTGGGATAGTAAGTAGACAATTTTTCAGAAAACCTGCCATGGTTGCGCAGATAGATCCATTTCGAAGGGTGCTAAGCCTTCATCACCAGTACGCTTTAGGCACGCTGCGCTAATCATTTAGCTGTACAGCGGTGGTTTGTTTCACTGACAAATTGCTACTTCTATTCCTTCTTACCAACTATATTTATTCAGCGTTGCGCCATCTGTTGCAAGACACTGATAATGTTGAATTTATTTATTGTGAAAATAACAAAATAAAAAATTAAATTTTTCAATTATAGAAAAATTAAAAAAACAATAATTATTACAAAAAATTATTGTTCCGGCCTTGAGCTCGCTTCGAACCTTGAATACTTTATTAATAGGCTGATAAAACAAAAAACAAAAATTTTGGACTTTTATAATTAAAGTCAACTTATTAGCTATAATTTTTTGCATTTATAAGAACTTCCAATTTTATTTATAATTTTTTGTTTTAAAATAAAAGTCTATTTCAAATTGCTGTTTTTAACTTTTATATTTTCAGATCGCGGGTTCGAATCGAGCTCAAGGCCTAACAATAATTTTTTATCATTATTATTGTTATGATAAATTTTTTCTTAATTGAAAAAATTTTTAAATTAGAATAGAAGAAAGAAAAAATTTAGACAACTGCCAAACCTCGTTGTACAGATCCATTTCAAGAACTGCTAAATTCCTTCATCGGCAACGTTTAGGCGCCGCTGCTATAACCATTCAGCCCTCACAGCGGTTTTTGTTTGTCTTCATTCAATTAAGAAAAAATTTATCATAACAATAATAATGATAAAAAATTATTGTTAGGCCTTGAGCTCGATTCGAACCCGCGATCTTAAAATCAGTAGGCCGATATAACAACAAAAATTGTTAATACATCCCAGAGCACGGGGAAAGTGTCAATAAAATATGACACTATGGCAGCATTGCCAACAAACAAGTCCAATTTTCACAGCCATTCTGCAACAGATGTCGCAGTGTTGTGAATATCAATTGGCACGAACCAGAATAGAAGTAGGATTAATGAAGACAAACAAAAAACCGCTGTGATGGCTGAATGGTTATAGCAGCGGCGCCTAAACGTTGCCGATGAAGGAATTTAGCAGTTCCCGAAATGGATCTATACAACGAGCTTTGGCAGTTGTTTAAATTTTTTCTTTCTTCTATTCTAATTTAAAAATTTTTTCAATTAAGAAAAAATTTATCATAACAATAATAATGATAAAAAATTATTGTTAGGCCTTGAGCTCGATTCGAACCCGCGATCTTAAAATCAGTAGGCCGATATAACAACAAAAATTGTTAATACATCCCAGAGCACGGGGAAAGTGTCAATAAAATATGACACTATGGCAGCATTGCCAACAAACAAGTCCAATTTTCACAGCCATTCTGCAACAGATGTCGCAGTGTTGTGAATATCAATTGGCACGAACCAGAATAGAAGTAGGATTAATGAAGACAAACAAAAAACCGCTGTGATGGCTGAATGGTTATAGCAGCGGCGCCTAAACGTTGCCGATGAAGGAATTTAGCAGTTCCCGAAATGGATCTATACAACGAGCTTTGGCAGTTGTCTAAATTTTTTCTTTCTTCTATTCTAATTTAAAAATTTTTTCAATTAAGGAAAAATTTATCATAACAATAATAATGATAAAAAATTATTGTTAGGCCTTGAGCTCGATTCGAACCCGCGATCTTAAAATCAGTAGGCCGATATAACAACAAAAATTTTTATATTTTCAATTTTTAATTTTTTTGGATTTTTGAATTAAAGTACACTTTCAGCTATTTGGTTTTTTTTTTTTTTTTTTTGATTTGGTCTGAAACCCAAAATTTATTTATAAAATATATCTTAAAATAAAAGTCAACTTTGCACTTTTATTTTTACTTTTAAAATAAAAGCGAAGTGTTAATAATTTAACCTAATTTTATAGCTCAAATTCTACTTTCCTTTTATTAGGTTGGCCGTTATACAAGTTTAGTTTTTTTTTGGACTTTTATAATTAAAGTCAACTTTTAGCTATTATTTTTTTGATATTATATAAAATCCAAAATTTAACTTAAATTTTTATTTTGAAAGTCATTTTTCTATAACTAGTCAAGAATTAATAAAATGTTTAATTACAATTTTAATTTTTAACTAAATGTCAAATTTAAATATTATTTTTGAATTTAATAAAAATTTTATTTTTGTTTTGCAATTTTATAATTAAAGTAATAGTTTTTACTTTTAAAATAAAAATAAATTTTAGCTATTATTTTTTGACTTTTATTATTAAACCAAAGTTTTAATAGTAATTTCTTGACCTTTTTCGAAAAAGTCAAGTACTAAGGTTATTTGATGTAAATATTCCTTAGCTCAAAAGCATAACGTTGCTGCATTCAAATAGGGATATTTTATATTGTTTTTTTTTTTTTCATAAAGTTCAGCAATAAAATAATAAATACGATCCCTGCATAAACTACATATACAAAACGAAAGTAAGTTGATGTGGAGAGCACAGCATGAGAGCAAAATAAATTTTCAAATAGAGCATGGTCAAGAGAAATGAGGCAGGTTTGAATAGAGATTTAGGACAAAAGGACCGGTTATATCGACCTCTCCTATATGAATACAGAAAAAGTTGGGTTATATAAACACAAATAAATGTTGATACCCAGCAGGCGAATACAAGTTTCATTAAAGCAGTAATAATCAGCGCCTCGTTTGGTAGCTCATGATAACGGGCATGAATGCAACTCGAATTCGAATAAAAACTCCCAATACGGATGTTTACATCGATATGAAAATACTGCAACGAATATTAGCTACACTAAGGGGTACTGTCATCTCTAAGCCGGTGCTAAGCAGTGACGTGTATGCACATCAACAATTCAATCATTATGTCTACACATATGTACGTAGACACAACGCAGAAGCAACACATAACCACATGCAGATATCTTATCTGAGATATGCAATTATAATTGTGGAAGTGTCGCTCACAAACACACGCGCATATGAGAGCGATACACGTACATCTGTAGTTATAATTATAACAGATAACCAACTAGTAGATTCTAGACCAGAAGCGCCTAGAAGATGCAACGAGGAAATCAAAGAGTATAAAAGGCCCCAACAATAGAGGCGCTACAATCAGTTTCTATTAAGCACGCTATCTGTCGAGCAATAGTAGAGTTATTTATTTTGAAGTACTTGAATAAAGGCCATTTTGCATTATTAAATATTGGGGTTATTTATTCAACAGTTAAGTGATTCGAACCTAGCAGAAGGTTGCAAATAAGAGGATTTGCAGGTAAATTCGTTACAATTGGTATTAGAAGAGGAATTTTTGAATAAATTCCGAAGACTTCGAAAACAACTTGGACATGGCAAAGTGGAGCGAATTTAAGATCCAGCAACTGAAGAAGGAGTTGGAGAGCCGTGGATTGAATACAAACGGCAATAAACTCGAACTTCAGGCACAACTACGAAAGGCAATGGAACTAGTGGGAATTAACGTAGAAGAGTATGTCTTTCCTCCTGATGGCGAGGAGACAACAAAAATTGAAGAGAAAAGTGAAACATCGCAGACAGTTACGAGCACAGACTTGAACATGATTTTAGGTGCAATATCTGCTCAAACATCGACAGTGTCATCTCAACTGGCAGAAAAAAAGACATATATGGAATCGCAGAAGAACCGTATAACATCCAAGAAGGAATCCCAAGAGACACGAATAACATCAAGGATCGAAGCACAAGAAACGTATTTTAGAAATGTAGACACAGAATACATCAAAGATGGAAACACAACTGAAAGAAAAAGAGGCATGCATAACAGTACAACTCGAAGCACAGGAGGCGCGTATATCACCAAAACTCGAAGCGCGTATGGACGAGAAAATAACGCAGTTTGAGGAAAAATCGAAGCCGAGGTTGATGCTTTGAGAGGTCGTATACAGGAGTTGCAAATAAATCGCCCAACAGTTTCAGCGAGTAATCGAAAGGTAAAAACACCGTCTTTTGACGGTTCTGTTCCTTTCCAGGTCTTTAAGCTACAGTCTGAGAAGACCGCAACAGTGAATAGCTGGAATGCTGAAGATAAAGTTGCTGCACAGTACATAGCACTGAAAAGGCCTGCAGCAGAGATTTTACAAACCATTCCAGAGGGCGAACGGATATGAAGCATTCATAGGCGCTCTAGAGAGACGATACGGAACTGAGCATAGGAGACAGATATAACAAATGGAGTTACTGAACCGCTTCCAGAGGCCTGGTGAAACATTGCAAAAGTTTGCGTCGGATGTTGAAATGCTGGTATATTTAGCGAATGCGGACGCACCCGTGGAATACACTGAAAGGGCAAAGATTCACAGCTTTATAAATGGCATACGGGACGTCGAAACAAAGCGAGCTATATACCCAAACCCAAAGCCAACATTCGCAGAAACGGTGTCACAAGCTCTGATTCAGAAACAGCGTCACTTCTGTGTAAGCCAGTTTTCAAAGCACGTCGTGTGGAAGTAGAAAGGCCAGAGTGGGTAGACGCAATATTGGAGGCGCTGAAAGGATCGCATAATCGGAGTGAAAGAGCTATCAAATGCTTCAAATGCGGGAAGCCTGGTCACATTGCACGTCATTGCGATCTTGGTCCTAATAGTTCCAACAATGTGGGTGGCCGTAAATACAAAGCTGGAGGAGATGAGCAAGAGCGTGTCAGATGTAAAGAACGAAAACTTGCCCCAGCTATTGAATGTTCTGTGATATCTGTGTCGCAAATTGGAAGAAAATCGAGCAGTCTTGCCGTTGAAGGAAAGCAGGATGGCAAGGAGCATGTACTGACTGTAGATACGAGCGCATCTCATTCCTTAATCCGATCTGACTTGGTCAACAGGGGAGTAAAACCGTTACCTGGAGCTAGGTAGCGTACCGTCACTGGCGAGTATAACCAAGTCCAAGTAGAAGTGGTATGTGAGGTATTAATTGGAAAGGTCATGTTTCTACACAATTCGTTGTGGCGGAGATCGTTGACGAAGTCATATTGGGAGTGTACTTCTCGGTCGACCATGATATCAAGATCGATATGCAGAGAAGGGTGATGCGTTATGAGAATCAGGATATACCACTTAACTTCAGTTTAGAGAAAGGGTCAGCAGTAATCGAGTACTTGGGGAGAAGACTCGACAAAGACCACGAAAGTCAAAGGTAAAGGTTGATGAGTCGAATGGGCCAAATAAAGCGAAATCAAAAGTACCTGCGAGAGAAAGACTGGCATTGACAAAACCTAATGGACGCACTAAAACGACTGAAAGAATTTTCCAGGAAGAATGCAAGGGTGGTTTCAAGCCAGCGCGCACTTCTGTTGGGAAACGTCGGAACGATATTGAGTATGTGAAGGCAATCCGTCAAGAGCAAGCTCTACAAAGTAGTTCATTGGTCAAACAACAGAGTTCACGATCAAGGGTAATGAGTAGTACGATGAAATGCAGGTATGATGAGAACAATAATTCGGAAGGTTTCTTGGAGGGAGATTTGGTGCTGTTATACAACCCACAATGAAAAAAGGTTTGTCCGCGAAATAGCAGTGTAATTGGGAAGGCCCATACAAAGTTATAAAACGGACCAACGATTTAGTGTACCGCATACAAACCATCGGTAAACCACGAACCAAAATGAAAGTGGTCCATTTGGAAAGGACGGCAGGCTTTAGATCGAGAGATTTGTCTGATCGGGACGATCAGACTTAGGTGGAGGGCAGTGTAACGAATATTAGCAACAATTAGGGGTACTGTCATTTCTAAGCCGATGCTAAGCAGTGGCGTGAATGCACATCAATAATTCAACCATTATGTCTACACATATGTACATACACGCAGCGGAGAAGCAACGCACAAACACATGCAGATATCTTATCTGAGATATGCAATTATCTCACAAACACACGCGCATATGAGAGCTATACACGTACGTCTGTAGTTGTAATTATAACAGATAACCAACTAGTAGATTCTAGAACAAAAGCGCCAAGAAGATGCAACGAGGAAATCAAAGAGTATAAAAGGCCTCAACAACAGAGGCGCTACAATCAGTTTCGATTAAGCACGCTATCTGTCGAGAAATAGCAGATTTATTTATAACGAAGTACTTAAATAAAGACCATTTTGCATTACTAAATATTGGAGTTATTTATTCAACAGATTAGTGATTCGAACTTAGCAGAAGGTTGCAAATTAGAGGATTTGCAAGTAAATTCGTTACAATACGTATAAGTACTTATATGGGCGTTAATTTCTTACGCGTATGCTAATTTTAATTTGAAGTCGAAAACGTTAAAAATCAACGCCAGTGAGTTAAAGAATTTGGAATAGGCTTGCCGTAGGGTATGCCTGTTAAACCCCTTCAATCTCCGGGACGGCAACAAAAAAATAATTTAAGCCCAGATGCCATTAACAACCTCCCCTTGAAACTGGGTGTAAAAAGTCCCAAGTGGAACTGTGTGATCATCTACTTAAGGAAGGGGAAACAACTTTTGTCATTAGAGAAATTTGATTTAACCCGCTATATTACAAGGGGCACACCTCAGGGTTAGATTTTACCTAAGAGTCAAATCGTTAGTTAGATATAAAGTAAGAGAGGTGGGAAAATTGCGGCATATCCGGATGACCTAACTTTTGTATACATAGCCAAATTCTTTCCAACTTTATGTAACCTGATACTGATAGCATTACGGGTGGCCCACTTGATGCAATCTTACCATCAAATCCGATAAAGTGGAGCTTGTCTTATACACTTAACGCTACAAAATACCACCGCTAAACTTAGCTGAACTAAATGGTGTTCTCCTCAACCTGGCCTCTAAGCCCAAATTCCTAAAAGTTATTCAAGAAAAAAAGCTGAACTTGAAGTACAATATACCTACCCGCAAGAAGAAGGGTTACATTGAATTACATACAGGTATTAAAGGGCCATTGGATGGATTTGTAACGCGATACCTCGAAATCGCATATAAGACCTGATCATTGTACAGTCTGGCCAGAAAGACCATTTTTTTCAGCAAAGATATATTTTATTTTAACGAGAGCCAAAAGGTAATCAAATCCCTTGTCTCTTATTCATTCAATTCCGGACGAACACCAAATTGTCGCTGATCTCTTCAGAAAATTGAACAACAGAACCCTGTGCACTTCACATAAGTCTCGGCATCCACGGACTAAAGGGAAATTATATTGCGGACGAACTTGGAAGGCGGGACACAACCTAGTAGATACTTCCCGACTAAGAAAGCTCAGGTACCACACGGAAACGGTGGATCACCCCATGTGCAACAGTTTGGCGTTAAGTGGAGCAAGACAGTGCCATCTGCGTACTCTCTTACTAGATAATCTACGCCTGGTCAAGAGGCAGTTTTTGATCACCGACATCCCCCGCCCTCCTATGAGGTGAAACGTTGTAGATGCAGCCTCTAAATGGCTCAGCGACAGAGTCGGCCGCTATTGAGTTTGGGTAAGCTCTCTCACATAATCGACAAGGCGAGTCAAGGCCTTACTTTTCAAATTCATTTAATAATAACATGCAAAGATGCACTCTTAACTTGTTAATGAAACGGGTTGTTACCTAAGGATGAGCACAATTGCTGTAGTCTTAACTTGCGTGAGCGTCTGAAGTGCAACGACAATGGCCTTCGTAGAAAAATTGGAAAATTGCATAATAACCACGGAACAAGTCACATAAATCAACGCTTTTGTATATTATTTGCACATTCATGCACAACACACGTACGTAAACACACAAGAAATAGCGCAAAGAATAGCATTGGCAAAACTCCAAGCAAAGAACTTGGTCAGTAAAAGAGTAAACATTGAGTAACTGCTGCTCAAATAAAATGCAAATTAAACTGTGGCAAGTTGTTAGTGCTGGAAGCTTGTGCGCCCACTCGCCTTGAGGTACATAAAGAAAAAAATTACACTTGTGATTGTGAGAATGTGTGTAATGATAGCAAGAAGAAAGTAAGCAAAGTATGCGAACGAAGCAAAAATCTTATGTGTATATGTGTTTGTAGGTGTGTGCCTCTGTCTTGGCACGTCCTTAACTTTTGTTCAAATCTATAATTATTGCGCTTCACAAGTGATTTTAAAAATTAGAAATTACACGCACTCACTTAAAACGTGTATTTGAATTATTTCTTTTGCAATTTTCCTAAGTTCTATGTATTTAAACAATTTCCACGTGAAAATTATCAATATATCGCACATGCAATTCATTTAATTAGTCAGTAATTTTTAAATTTTAATGTTGCTGTTGATGTGTCTGATTTTATATCGTGCAGATAATAAATTGTATATTTAACGGTTATGGCCGTCCAAAGAGGCGCGCAAGTCGATTCTTCCCTCTGCCAACTGACGCCCATTGCTCACACCAAAGGAGTTTAACTCGTTTTCCACCTGAGGTGAGTTCCAATAACTTTACTACTAACTATGATTTCTTATTCGGAGCGGCATCTTTCATTCGCATAACATGACCTAGCCCGCGAAGCCACTGCGTTTTAATTCTTTGGCCTATGTTGATGTCTCCATAAAGCTCGTATAGCTCATTATTAAATCTTCTTCGGCACTTTCCGTAGCAAACGATTAGAGGGATTAGAGGTCCATAAATCCTCCGATGAACTTTTCTCTCGAACACTGCCAGAGCCGCTATATATGCTGTTGTCATGATCCATGCTTCTGCACCATACAACAGGACTGATACGATAAGCGACTTTTAGAGCATGATTTTCGTTTGCCTAGAGAGGACTTTACTTTTTAATTGCCTACCTAGTATAAAGTAGCATTTATTGGAAAGGGTAATTCTTCGCTAGATTTCAGAGCTGATGTTGTTGATAGTGATAATGCTGGTTCCCAAATAAACGAAGTCTTTTATAAGACGCAAAAGCACTGACTCTTTTCTCGATGACAGCAGGTTATTCCTCGTAAAGAATAATGCGACAAATCCCTAAAGAGAGCGGTCTCCGATTGATCTCTTCTGTCTACATTGGGGCAAAATTGATCTCCTCTGATCCCTTTTGAGTACAGTTGCGATTAGTCAGGTTAAAATCTATGTAGCCCATTTTAAGAAGCATACAAAAGTGGCAACGGAGTGAGTTAAATAGAAAAGATTATAAGTGATTGACTCGAATTATTTAAGAAAAATGCGGAGCCCTATACCGAACCTAAATAACTTGGACCATATATTCCATTATCGTCGAACCATATCTCATTTAATGAGTTGACCACTTAATAATTTTTTACATACATAGATGTATCTAATAATTGTTTGCAAGTTTTAATATTGCCTTTAAAATGTACATAACCTCGTAGCATATGAAAACCAACACTCTTTGATGAGAAAAGAAGTTAGTCTTCATTCGTTCCCATATGGGTGATATCGTTCCCGTTCGTGTATAAATGTGAATAGTTAGCCTCTTGACAGGACATGCTCAAACAAAAGGAAACAGTTCAACGCATATAGATAGATCGAAACTGGCATTAGTCGCATACTCCTTTGCGACTCATCCCAGACTGAACGTATTTTTTGGAAAGTTTTTTGTTTTTACTTTGAAACAGGGCCTTGCAGATATAATATTTCTTTCATACGTACATAATGAGCTATATGGTAAAAGTATTTTTCACTTTTTTTGATTAAATTTTATTAAGGCAGTTCAGGATTTTGTGCAATTGGCATAGCATCATTGCATTTGCAAACTGTTGTAGTATTTTTACACAAAACGCCAGCAAATTATAGGGCTATGCATTTGCTATGTCAGGGCAAATACGCAACATTAAAAATCATAGTTTATTTTTTTTTTAAATTGAATATCAAATCAGAAACTGTCAATACAAAACAAAATGTTAAAAAAAAATGAAATGAAAAACGTTGTTCACAGTCCTTAGCGTATATTTGCTATAACAATGTTTTCAATATCAAATGCACAAAACTCGGCCTTATTGAAGTTTTAAGATTTACTTTGAAAGCGGCATTTAATAGCACTGTGGAAAGAAAAATTGTGATATATGTAGAGTATTCACTCGGTTTAGTTTATTTATTCATTTAAAAGAAGAGTTACATTGCAGTTGCTTAAATTAAGTGGTATTTTAATTAAAGTTAATAGATAATATGTATGTTAAATGAGATTATTATATTAGCGTATCTATCTAATTTGTATGATTTTAATAATCGGGAATTGCCCATATTGCTTTTTTAAATGTATGAAAACATTTATTTGAAGCAATTTTTTAATTTTTATAATTTATTTAATAATTTGGGAAAAATTTACAAAGTGACATCAGGACGGACAAGGCGACAGCTGTTTCGATTATACCTTGTAAATCTCTTCAAAGCCTTTTCTCCCGGGAGTGGGAGTCGAACTCGCACTCCTACGATAGTTGAAATGGTTATAAACGCATTCAGCTACGTCATGCCTGTTGTAAAGTTTTTCCCAATTGCCTTCTTTTTTTTTGGCAATTCGTATGCAATGTGTAAAAGATTAAAATATGCAAAAAAAAAAAAACAAAAGAGAAGGCAACTGGGAAAAACTTTACAACAGGCATGACGTAGCTGAATGCGTTTATAACCATTTCAACTATCGTAGGAGTGCGAGTTCGACTCCCACTCCCGGGAGAAAAGGCCTTGAAGAGATTTACAAGGTATAATCGCAACAGCTGTCGCCTTGTCCGTATCTATCTAATATATAAAATTCTTCTGTCACGGTTTTAGAGGCTGAACTCCTCCGAAACGGCTGAACCGATTCTCATGAAATTTTGTGAGCATATTGGGTAGGTCTGAGAATCGGCCAACGTCTACCTTTTTTTCGCTACGTGTCTAGGGTCTTGAGATCAAAACGTCAACCCGGGTACCCCTAGAATTTGTTTATACAATATGGATATCAAATGAAAGCTGCTGATGAGTGCTATAGTACAGGATACTTTTTATACAACTGGGAGGATAGGGTCTCGAGATATAGCCCAAAACGTGGACCCGGGTACCCCCAGAATGTGTTTATACAATATGGATATCAAATGAAAGCTGTTGTTGAGTGCTATAGTACAGGTTAATTTTCATACAACTGGGAGGCTAGGGTCTCGAGATATAGCCCAAAACGTGGACACGGGTACCCCTAGAATTTGTTTATACAATATGGATATCAAACGAAAGCTGTTTATGAGTGCTATAGTACAGGTTAATTTTCATACAACTGGGAGGATAGGGTCTCGAGATATAGCCCAAAACGTAGACCCGGGTACCCCTAGAATGTGTTTATACAGTATGGATATCAAATGAAAACTGCTGATGAGTGCTATAGTACAGGTTAGTTTTCATACAACTGGGAGGATAGGGTCTCCAGATATAGCCCAAAACGTGGACCCGGGTACCCCTAGAATGTGTTTATACAATATGGATATCAAATGAAAGCTGTTTATGAGTGCTATAGTACAGGTTAATTTTCATACAACTGGGAGGATAGGGTCTGGAGATATAGCCCAAAACGTAGACCCGGGTACCCCTAGAATGTGTTTATACAGTATGGATATCAAATGAAAACTGCTGATGAGTGCTATAGTACAGGATAATTTTCATAACCCTGGGTGACTAGGGTCTCGAGATATAGGCCAAAACGTGGACCCGGGTACCCCTAGAATGTGTTTATACAGTATGGATATCCAATGAAAGCTGTTGATGAGTGCTATAGTATAGGTTAATTTTCATACAACTGGGAGGCTAGGGTCTCGAGATATAGCCCAAAACGTGGACCCGGGTACCCGTAGAATGTGTTTATAGAATATGGATATCAAATGAAAGCTGTTTATGAGTGCTATAGTACAGGTTAATTTTCATACAACTGGGAGGATAGCCCAAAACGTAGACCCGGGTACCCCTAGAATGTGTTTAAACAGTATGGATATCAAATGAAAACTGCTGATGAGTGCTATAGTACAGGATAATTTTCATAACCCTGGGTGACTAGGGTCTCGAGATATAGGCCAAAACGTTGACCCGGGTACCCCTAGAATGTGTTTATACAATATGGATATGAAATGAAAGCTGTTGATGAGTGCTATAGTATAGGTTAATTTTCATACAACTGGGAGGCTAGGGTCTCGAGATATAGCCCAAAACGTGGACCCGGGTACCCGTAGAATGTGTTTATAGAATATGGATATCAAATGAAAGCTGTTTATGAGTGCTATAGTACAGGTTAATTTTCATTCAACTGGGAGGCTAGGGTCTCGAGATATAGCCCAAAACGTGGACCCGGGTACCCCTAGAATGTGTTTATACAATATGGATATCAAATGAAAGCTGTTTATGAGTGCTATAGTACAGGCTAATTTTCATACAACTGGGAGGATAGGGTCTCGAGATATAGCCCAAAACGTAGACCCGGGTACCCGTAGAATGTGTTTATACAGTATGGATATCAAATGAAAACTGCTGATGAGTGCTATAGTACAGGATAATTTTCATAACCCTGGGTGACAAGGGTCTCGACATATAGGCCAAAACGTGGACCCGGATACCCCTAGAATGTGTTTATACAATATGGATATCAAATGAAAGCTGTTGATGAGTGCTATAGTACAGGTTAATTTTCATACAACTGGGAGGCTAGGGTCTCGAGATATAGCCCAAAACGTGGACCCGGGTACCCGCAGAATGTGTTTATACAGTATGGATATGAAATGAAAACCGCTGATGAGTGCTATAGTACAGGATAATTTTCATAACCCTGGGTGACAAGGGTCTCGAGATATAGGCCAAAACGTGGACCCGGATACCCCTAGAATGTGTTTATACAATACGGATATCAAATGAAAGCTGTTGATGAGTGCTATAGTACAGGTTAATTTTCATACAACTGGGAGGCTAGGGTCTCGAGATATAGCCCAAAACGTGGACCCGGGTACCCCTAGAATGTGTTTATACAATATGGATATCAAATGAAAGCTGTTGATGTATGCTTTAGTACAGATTAAGTTTTACACCGCTGGGTGACTACGGTCTCGAGATATAGGCCAAAACATGGACCCGGATACACCTCGAATGTGTTTTTATATTACGGGTATCAAATTGAAGCTGCTGATGTGTGCTATAATACAGAGTAAGTTTTACACCGCTGAGTGACTAGGGTCTCGAGATATAGGCCAAGACATGGACCCGGATACCCCTAGAATGTGTGCGTATTATGGATATCAAACGAAAACTGTTGCTGAGAGCTATAATGATCATTGTGATATTCGATTTAGTCGCATCAACCTGGCAAAACTGATAAATATGCATGCGAAGCCGAAATAAAGACAAGAATTAATAATACCCACATACCTATTTACATACGTCCTATTCGATTTGCCTGAAATTTCGTATATAAATTTGCCTATATTAGTATTTACGATGCTTTTTTTCGGGAAGTATACCAGAGACGGACTGGGACTGGGATTAGGACCAGGACTGGGACTGGAACAAAATACATACCACCCTCTGGGACTGGCAATAAGAGATGAAGAAGGAGAAAAACTTGAGAGAAGAGAAAAAAGAGAAAGAGATAGAATAAGACGAAGATGGAAGTGAAGCGAAAAATATGGACGGAGGAGTGAATAAAAAGATTAGGAAAAAGTGTAGAAGGGTAGGGCACAGCTAGACGGAAAAAGCTTATTAAAATGTATGCAGATTGGCCAAATTTAGGGCAGAGCAACGTCTACCGGGTCTGCTAGTATATACATATATTACATACATATATTATCCGTCAAATGTCAGGATGTTCAACATGGCTACTTATTCGCATTTTGGCAAGGTTTTGGCTGGACGTTCAATACGCAGGTGCATACGGTCGACTATCTTTAGCGGGTGATGAAAAGGGATACGGGATAAGACCACGATAGTCACTTTAAAAGTGAGATGCACGATTCTCATTGTAATTGTGACGTATATGCCGAAGATATCATACTTGCCTATCCACAATATTTAACATTTTTATGCATATGGCGCAATGATCATTTATTATTATGTTGCTGATGATGTTGTAGCGATAAGGGCACTCCCCGAAAGCCTTCGGAAGTGTTATCGAGTTGGTCGTGCTTTGCCGGATGCAGTTCCGGTACGTTCCGGAACCAAGCCTGACAATCTCGGGAACGATTTGTTATGACCACATGGTACCTTCGGTTCGGGGTCGCCGGAGCCTCGGCTGTTAATGAGACAGGATTCGCCATGGATAGATGAGGTTTGCAATTGGATTTGGAGAAGCTATATATTGCGCTGGCAACCTGAAAGGGTAGCTACACAACCCCTTGAATCTATTTGGAATTTTAGTCGCCTATTACGACAAGCATACCTACCGCGGGTATATTCTTACCACCAAACCCGTGTGGGGGGGGAGGGGGGGCGTATTTATTCATTTGCATATTACATCGTATTTATAAAAGTACTTATAATTATGTTTTCCGTGACATTTTTTTTTCGAGATTTTCAATGAACAATATTGACGTTTGAAAAAAATTTTTATGTGAAAACTTTAAGAAATATTTTTTTTGTTATTTCTTTCGCAAACTGCAAATAAAATTTTGTTTAAATCAAAAAATTTAGCTAATTTAGTCTACACTTCCCGTGATGAATATACATATTATTGCAACGAACATTGGTGATAGTCGAAAAAGAGATTTTCCACCAAATATTATTATTATAATTTTTTATTTTTTTTTTTTTCAAAAATGCAGTTTTGATTTTATTTTTATTGATATTGTTAGCTGAACAGGAAGCTTGATCAATTTTGTTTCGTTTCGTTGCCCCTTACATATATAGTATGGGAAAATTTCAAAACTAATGTAAAAGATAAGCACAAATTTTTCCACAGGAAATAAACTTAAGAAAGTTTATATGTACATATATGTATATGAATATTTATAGACAAGAGATTATATGATCCACTTAAAGTATTGGACTTCCATGAGCATATAAAATGAGCTGAATCTACTGCTAGCCAATTGAAATCAGCTGAAATGGAAGAAAATCAATCGGAATATAAACATACAATGTTTTTATACTCAGTTGAGCAGAGCTCACAGAGTATATTAAGTTTGATTGGATAACGGTTGGTTGTACATATATAAAGGAATCGAGATAGATATAGACTTCCATATATCAAAATAATCAGGATCGAAAAAAAATTTGATTGAGCCATGTCCGTCCGTCCGTCCGTCCGTCCGTCCGTCCGTCCGTCCGTCCGTCCGTCCCTTAACACGATAACTTGAGTAAATTTTGAGGTATCTTGATGAAATTTGGTATGTAGGTTCCTGAGCACTCATCTCATATCGCTATTTAAAATGAACGATATCGGACTATAACCACGCCCACTTTTTCGATATCGAAAATTTCGAAAAACCGAAAAAGTGCGATAATTCATTACAAAAGACCGATAAAGCGACGAAACTTGGTAGATGAGTTGAACTTATGACGCAGAATAGAAAATTAGTAAAATTTTGGACAATGGGCGTGGCACCGCCCACTTTTAAAAGAAGGTAATTTAAAACTTTTGCAAGGTGTAATTTGGCAGTCGTTGAAGATATCATGATGAAATTTGTCAGGAACGTTACTACTATTACTATATGTACGCTTAATAAAAATTAGCAAAATCGGGAAAGGACCACGCCCACTTTTAAAAAAATTTTTTTTTTAAAGTAAAATTTTTACAAAAAATTTAATATCTTTACAGTATATAAGTAAATTCTGTCAACATTCAACTCCAGTAATGATATGGTGCAACAAAATACAAAAATAAAAGAAAATTTCAAAATGGGCGTGGCTCCGCCCTTTTTCATTTAATTTGTCTAGGATACTTTTAACGCCATAAGTCGAACAAAAATTAACCAATCCTTTTGAAATTTGGTAGGGGAGTAGATTTTACGACGTTAACTGTTTTCTGTGAAAAAGGGCGAAATCGGTTGAAGCCACGCCCAGTTTTTATACACAGTCCACCGTCTGTCCTTCCGCTCGGCCGTTAACACAATAACTTGAGCAAAAATCGATATATCTTTACTAAACTTAGCACACGTACTTATCTGAACTCACTTTATCACGATATAAAAAATGGCCGAAATCCGACCATAACCACGCCCACTTTATCGATATCGAAAATTACGAAAAATAAAAAAATGCCATAATTCTATACCAAATACGAAAAAAGGGATGAAACATTGTAACTGGATTGGATTATTGACGCAAAATATAACTTTGGAAAAAACTTTGTAAAATGGGTGTGACGCCTACCATATTAAGTAGAAAAAAATGAAAAAGTTCTACAAGGCGAAATCAACAGCCCTTGGAATCTTGGCAGGAATACTGTTAGTGGTATTCCATATATAAATAAATTAGCAGTACCCGACAGATGATTTTCTGGATCACCTGGTCCACATTTTGGTCGATATCCCGAGAACGCCTTCACATATACATCTAAGGGCCACTCGCTTTTAAAACCCTCATTAATACCTTTAATTTGATATCCATATCGTACAAACACATTCTAGAGTCACCCCTGGCCCACCCTAATGTCGATATCTCGAAAAGGCGTCCACCTATAGACCTAATGCCCACTCCCTATTAAAATGCTCAGTAACACCTTTCGTTTGATACCCATATCGTACAAACATTCTAGAGTCACCCCTGGCCCACCCTAATAGCGATATCTCGAAAAGGCGTCCACCTATAGACCTAATGCCCACTCCCTATTAAAATGCTCAGTAACACCTTTCGTTTGATACCCATATCGTACAAACATTCTAGAGTCACCCCTGGCCCACCCTAATGGCGGTATCTCGAAAAGCCGTCCACCTATAGACCTAATGTCCACTCCCTCTTAAAATGCTCAGTAACACCTTTCGTTTGATACCCATATCGTACAAACATTCTAGAGTCACCCCTGGCCCACCCTAATGGCGATATCTCGAAAAGGCGTCCACCTATAGACCTAATGTCCACTCCCTCTTAAAATGCTCAGTAACACCTTTCGTTTCATACCCATATCGTACAAACATTCTAGAGTCACCCCTGGCCCACCTTAATGGCGATATCTCGAAAAGGCGTCCACCTATATACCTAATGCCCACTCTCTCTTGAAATGCTCAGTAACACCTTTCGTTTGATACCCATATCGTACAAACATTCTAGAGTCACCCTTGGTCCACCTTTATGGCGATATCTCGAAAAGGCGACGACCTATTGAACTAAGGATTACTCCCTTTTAAAATACTCATTACCACCTTTCATTTGATACCCATATCGTACAAACACATTCTAGAGTCACCTCTGGCCCACCCTAATGGCGATATCTCGAAAAGGCGTCCACCTATAGACCTAATGCCCACTCCCTCTTAAAATGCTCAGTAACACCTTTCGTTTGATACCCATATCGTACAAACATTCTAGAGTCACCCCTGGCCCACCCTAATGGCGATTTCTCGAAAAGGCGTCCACCTATAGACCTAATGCCCACTCCCTCTTAAAATGCTCAGTAACACCTTTCGTTTGATACCCATATCGTACAAACACATTCTAGAGTCACCCCTGCCCACCCTAATGACGATATCTCGAAAAGGCGTCCACCTATAGACCTCATGCCCACTCCCTCTTAAAATGCTCAGTAACACCTTTCGTTTGATATGGCGATATCTCGAAACGGCGTCGACCTATGGAACTAAGGATCACTCCTTTTCAAAATACTTATTAACAGCTTTCATTCGATACCCATATCGTACAAACATATTCTAGAGTCACCCCTGGTCCACCTTTATGGCGATTTCTCGAAAAGGCGTTCACCTATAGAACTAAAGCCCATTCCCTCTTAAAATGCTCAGTAACACCTTTCATTTGATACCCATATCGTACAAACAAATTCTAGATTCAGCCCTGGTCCACCTTTATGGCGATATCCCTAAATGGCGTCCATCAATAGAACTATGGCCTACTCTCTCTTAAAATACTCTTTAATACCTTCCATTTGATACACATGTCACACAACCACATTCCAGGGTTACCCTAGGTCCATTTTCCTACATGGTGATTTCCCTTATTTTGTCTCCATAGCTCTCAACTGAGTATGTAATGTTCGGTTGCACCCGAACTTAGCCTTCCTTACCTGTTAATGTTATTTTTAAGTTAGTTGTAAGCTCAAATCCTGTAAATTAACCTAAGGTTGTGTGTTTGATTAATGATAAATAAACAAAAAATATACCACTCTAATACATACATATGTATGTATATAAGCTTGACGTGCTTGATGCTGGATGTTATTAAACATCAGCGTAAGACATTAAGTCGGTGACAGAAAGAAGGTTTCTCCATAGAGAATTATTGTTTTCCAATTAATAAATGTCAATTACACATTGGACAAACGATAAATGAGCATAAGTGCAATGGGTTATGATGAAGAAAAAGAAAAAGTGAAATTGATGCGAAAAAAGGTGAATGGATAAATGATGTTAAGATGAATTTTACTTAAAGGTACATATGAATATGTGTGCATGCGTAAGAAGACTGCTTCAGCAAGGAGGCCAAAATATGTTCCCCAGAAATAATCATGCATATGCATATGTATGGCTTATAAGTAAAAGAGAACAAATGCTACTGTGTATATGTTAGTCAAGATATATGCAAAGATGTATGTATGCGCTCGTAAGTAGATTCACATACGTTTGTACTTATGTATGCATGAGTGTTTTTTTTTTTTATTTTTATTTTATTTTTTTTTTATGAGGAGGAAGCATCGAAAGCCTCATAGTCAGTGTGGGACTTTACCCGCACTAAACCTCCTACCGCCTGAGTACCATGTACCCCCCGGTACTACCGTCGAGTATTCCGTCGGGAGATAGGTTGAGCAATAAGCTCTACGTCTGTCGGGGTCACGTTGCTGTACTTAGATAGTCCCGCGGTATAGTTAACACTGAGCCTGGCACGCCCTGCTTACTACCTGAATGTGCTTGACACATACCACTTCTACGAAGATTTCCAAGCGTACCTTAAACACTGTGCATATAGTGCTAATGGCATGCTTGTGCGTTCGACTACTTGTATTGTAGGGTTTTTTTTTTATGCATGAGTGTGTGTGTGTGTGTGTGTGTGTAGGTATGAATAATGCGTTTGCGTAAATTGCTAGTAAAGGAATATGAATGCATCTTAATTATGCTTTTTATTGGGAATTACAAATTTGTGCTTTTGTATGTATGTGTGTGTACGAAGGAAAAGGTTAATCTATTTAAAAGGAGAAGGCTATCCGTTCGGAAACCATTAACTCAAAATATATGCAGACAATTTCAAACGGTTTATAAAAACAGTTGCTCAATTTTTTTATTTTAAATAGAAACACTCAAAACTTGTATTTTAGATATTAAAAATTATGTTCCCTCGATTAAGATGGTCAAGTGTGTTTGATTCCTTGAGTCTAACAATATTGTAACGATTTTTTGGGGGATTTCCGATTATTATGCACCTTTATTAACGTCCGAATCGCAGATCTTTAGAATAAATTATTCCTACATTTAGTACTTCACAATTACAATTATCGCATTCTTCACGTACAGCGTGTTAAAATCAAATTTACTCATTATTCCTCAGCTTGCGCTGCTTTTATACTATCGGATACCTCATTAACCCATTTCTCCTAATGCCTTTTCGATAGCATATCGATAACTTTTCGACAAATAATATAAACTTTTTCGACAAAAAATCGATAACTTTTCGATTACATATCAATAACACGCCCATAGAAAATTAATAACACACCGATAACAAATTTTTTTAATTTTCTATAAGAAGTCGGTAATCTTTTGATAATTTTTCGAAGAGTTTACGAAAATAAATCGATAACGTTACGAAAAAAAAAACACTCCTAAACCAAATCGAAACATTTTCGATAGAGCTTTGATATGACTTCCATAGCTCGTACATTACTCGTCAGAAACATACCTATAACACACTTATGACTCGTCCGGCTTCGGACTGACTTCTAATCTTCACACTTACACCATACGCTTTCGTTCCTGAGCAAAGGTTCTTGCACATTAAAAAATTATTTTGCAAAGCAAGTGCACTTTTCCTACAAGGGCTTCTATAATTTAGTCTGCTATTTCTCTTACAATGTGAAGCCAATTTCCAAGCATACATGTGCACATGCTCACATAAATACATACAAACTTATATGTATGTATATGTATCTCGTTGTATGAGAGTAATTGCTACTGAAACTGGCCTCAACTTCTTAACGCTACTAAATCCAATGCAACTGTCATTTAGAATTGTTTTCAGAATTGTAATGCGGTCAGTTGCTCTGTGCTGCATGCGCTTAATGACCAAAGACGTAGAATTGGTAGCCACCATTTCTCCTACTCCACTCGTAAGATAAATGAAGCACATTACGCTTTTGTCGCCAATTCGAAGCGTGCACTTAGAAAAGTAAGCACACATGTACACACATATACATACATATCAATATGTTAAAGCAAACATTCAATGTCCTTGTAGGTATGTTTAAATATATGTATGCTCTCCCATAGTTGTTCTATTTATGGCTCATATTTTATAAAAAGTTTGCATATTATTGCAGTTCTCAGAAAGCTATTTACGTATAATGATAGCACTTTCAATTAAAATCATCTTAGCCAGCTTCACTGAGGGACTCCTACAAAAACAAAACTTATTTTTTACCAAATGCTCATTAAAAATCTCACAAAGAAAAGTTCCGACACATTTCTTAAAAAAATAGCTTTTTTTGAACAATTTATTTTGTTACTGTTTTATTGCAATGTACGGCGAAAGTAGCATTGAGCCATCTAGTATGCGGCGAACAGACTGCATGATCCCGTACCTGAGCTTCGGAGGACACCTTGGGGTCAAAATAAAGCCAGTAAGTTGGAAAAAGCGTGAGAAAATGGCGGAATATACTATTTACGTGCAGACCGATGTTTCCAAATTAACGGAAACTGTCGTGTTTGCTGTTTACTCTGTCGACCTAGAAATAAGTAGATCCTACAGGCTGCCGATTCGCAGTGTCTTTCAGGTGAAAATTGTAGCCGTGATGAAAGCAGCAAAAATTTTGGAGGAAGTGTGCTAAAGTTGCAGGCACGTCAATATATGTATATATTGATAGTCATGCGATGGACAAGGCAACTGACAAAGTACTTCATTAAGAGGTGTCCTTGAATGCAAAAAAGCATTAGAGAGAATTTTCTCAGGAGGGACCAAATATCTATACTGGGTTTCCAACCATAACCGAAAAAAAAAACGTATTTACCATAAAATGCCGATGAGATCGCAAGGGAGGGTGCAGCACTCGGGGAATTGATGGTAGGGAAAAATAAAAAGAAGACAGGAGTTGCATACGATCAATCAAGCAGGAAAGGCGCGGACAGCAGCATGCGACTGCAAAATTTCTAATATCATGTGATAATCCTACGACTTTAGACTGACAAGACTGCTTATATCTCTTCTGACGTCACATGCTTATAAGTTAGGCCTCGTCAGTAACAACAGATATAGAATGTGCGAACTGCAGGTAAAAACGGTTGAGCACGTTTTTTGTTCCTGTCCTGCACTTGTCCGGTAAAGACACCGGCTACTGGGAACGTCAGAGTTGCCAAAATTCTAAATTGCTATTTAGCTTTATTCCTGTCCTGCACTTATCCGGTAAAGACTCCGGCTACTAGGAACGTCAGAGTTGCCAAATTTCTAAATTGCTATTTAGCTAGGTCGTAGAAAACTTTTAGTATTCGCTAATAGTACTGAGATATTGTGTAACATAAGTCCAGGTACCTGTTGGGGTTTTCCGTTTGGTCGACAGACAAATTCGGGTAACACTATTGACACAATCAGTCTATGTCCGGTTTTTATTGACCAGCCAGTTCAACATAACCTAACCTATTGAAATGTACCAAAATTCGGAAATTTAGGTCAGATTTTTATAAACATTAACTGATAGTAATTTGAACGTTAAGTAACATTCCATTCCAAGTTAAAATGACATTCAAATCAGCAATAATGAGTCCAATACATAGGCAGGTGTGAGTAACTATTTTATACCAAATAATAATAAAAGTGTTACGTATACACACCGGTGGCATCCCTTCGTGTTGTACGGATATATTTACGGGTAATACCCTTAAAAAAACTCGAAACTATTGTGCTCGAACTGAAGAAAAGGATAAAATTGGTAAGTATTTTCGTAGGGGTAGAAAAAAAACTTGTTCGAAACAAGAAGACCTATCCGAGCAAAGACCACCTGTCCAAAAGTAGCCATAAATGTATAAAGAGGACCTGTCGAACAGAGTTTTTAAAGAATGCAATTACCCCTGAGGGCAACCCATGCATTCACATTGCTGAACTAACACTTTTGGATTCCAACCTTAATTCCTTTTTGTGAATAAAAAGTTAAAATAAAAAGTTTTTCCGGATTATCTATTCTTTTTTTATGCCGTGGAATGCATTTATTGGATTACAATACTCAGAAGAATGCAATCCGCAATTCTTTGCATTCTTTTGTGTGACTTAAACTACATCTACATTTGGCTTGTATAATGACGGAATTGTTTTATTAGTTCAGAAATTTAAAAAACTAATAAATTTCATTCAGGCTTGGGACCCACCACGTAAAACCACACTCCAATGAAATATAACAACAAACCTTGGATAAATACACTCTCTATTGATGACGGCCATGGCAAACGTTTGAAGGACAATGAATTGAGGGCATGCACCTGGAACGTCCGCTCCCTGAATGGGATTGGTGCAGATGCCCGGCTGGTTGATGTCCTCGTCAAAGCAAAATCTGACATCACCGCCATCCAAGAAATGCTTTGAACGAAGCAAGAAAGAAAGAAGATCAAAAATTTTCACATATATTGGAGTGGCCATATGAATAAGCGCAGTTTCGGCGTCAGATTCGTGGTGGGAGAGAGACTTTGTCGCCAAGTGCTGGCGTTCACGCCTGTGGACGAGCGTCTCGACGCTATCCGAATAAAAACAAATTTTTTTAATATATCATTTATACGCATCCATACGGCGACAGAGGAGAAAGACGATGATGCGAAAGATACTTTTTATGAACAATTAGAACGCACATACGAGCGCTGCCGCCGTCATGATATAAAAGTCGTGCTTGGCGACTTTAACGCCAGGGTGGGCAAAGAAGGTGTTTTTGGCGCTACATTCGGAAAGTTCAGCCACACAATGAAACTTCTCCTAACGGACTGATGCTGATTGACTTTGCCGGTGCTCGAGAGGAGTTGTGAACGCTATCGTGAGTTGAAAAGGGAAGCAAGACGCCTTTTCAGGATGAAAAAAGCAGAAGCAGAAAGGCGTGAGTGCGAGGAGCTTAAGCTGCTAGCCACCAGGAATAACGCCCGAAAATTCTACCAAAAAATACGGCGACAGACGGAAGGTTTTAAGACCGGGGCAAACTCCTGAAGGAATGAAAACGGCGACGTTGTAACTGATGTCCAGAGAGTGCTTAGATTATGGAGGGAATACTTCTCTGCTCTCCTAAATGGAGGCAGCAATTCACCGCGCAGAGATGAAGAACCCGATCCCGCAATCGATGATGATGGAATATATGTCCACCCGCCCGATTATGACGAAGTTAGAATAGCAATAACCAGATTGAAAAACAACAAAGCCGTGGGCGCTGATGGATTGCCTGCGGAGCTATTCAAGTACGGCGGCGAGGAGACGGTTGGAATCTAAGTGTTCTTTGCCCAGTCCACAAGAAGGGGGATACTGCAAAATGCACCAGCTATCGTGGAATCAGCCTTCTTAGTATCGCATATAAGGTCCTTTCAAGTGTATTGTGCGAAGATTGAAGCCCACCGTGAACCGGCTGATTGGACCTTATCAGTGCGGCTTCAGACCTGGTAAATCTACCATCGACCAGATTTTCACAATGCGCCAAATCTTGGAAAAAAACCCGTGAAAAGAGAATCGACACACATCACCTCTTCGTCCATTTTAAAGCCGCCTTCGACAGCACGAAAAGGAGCTGCCTATATGCCGCTATATCTGAATTTGGTTTCCCCGCAAAACTTATACGGCTGTGCAAAATGACGTTGAGCAACACTATCAGCTCAGTCAGAATTGGGAAGGACCTCTCCGAGCCGTTCTAAACTAAACGAGGTTTCAGACAGGGTGACTCCCTATCGTGGGATTTCTTTAATTTGATGCTGGAGAAAATTATACTAGCTGCAGAACTTAACCGCACTGGAACAATATACTATAAAAGCGTGCAATTACTGGCATATGCTGATGACATTGATATCATCGGCTTAAACACCCGCGCTGTTAGTTCTGCTTACTCCAAACTGGAAAAAGAAGCGGTAAAGATGGGTTTGATGGAGAATTAGGACAAAGCGAAGTACCTGCTGTCATCGAGCAAAGAGTCAGCGCATACGCGCCTTGGCAACCATGCTACTGTTGGCACCCATAATTTCGAAATAGTAAAAGACTTCGTTTATTTGGGAACCAGCATCAACACTAGCAACAACATCAGCACTGAAATCCAGCGAAGAATCAATTTAGCCAATAAATGCTACTTTGGACTAGGTAGGCAATTGAAAAGTAAAGTCCTCCCTCGGCGAACGAAAATCATACTCTACAAGTCACTTATCGTACCCGTCCTGCTATATGGGGCAGAAGCATGGACCATGACAACAGCAGATGAAGCGGCTTCGGGAGTGTTCGAGAGAAAAGTTCTTCGAAAAGTTTATGGACCTCTACGCGTTGGCGATGGCGAGTACCGAAGAAGATTTAATGATGAGCTGTACGAGCTATACGCAGATATCAACATATTCCAGCGAATTAAAATGCAGCGGCTGCGCTGGCTAGGCCATGTTATGCGAATGAAAGATGATGCTCCGGCCAAGAGAGTGTTTCTATCGGAACCCGCCTATGGAAGCAGAGGTAGAGGGCGGCCCCCACTCCGTTGGAAGGACCAGGTGGAAAACGATTTAAACTCCCTTGGTGTGACCAATTGGCGCCGGTTGGCGGAGCGAAGGAGCGACTGGCGCGCCTTGTTGGACGGCCATAACCGTTTAGACGGTTAAGCGCCAATTAAGTAAGTAAATTTCATTCATACTTATATGTTTGTTTGTAGTAAATGATATGATGATGCTTTTGAATTTTGAGGAATGCAAAAAGGAATAATTAGTCCGGATTAACAAAAAGGAATTACGACTTAAAAAAGTTTATTCATCATTCTAAATTCAATGTATTCCTTAACAACTCTGCTGTCGAGCCATATCTATAAAGGCATAAAACTGATGTTTGTGAGGTCATATATGGAATATATCCGGAACCATTTTGAGATACATTTTTGACTTTGTCGGTATCATTTCGAGACATTTTGCAGTATTTTTGGGAACATTTCAGTGCTATAGTATTTTGATTTCGGGACTATTGCTGATTTTTTTTTGAGATTTTTTAGATACCGTTTTTATATAATTTTGAGAATGTGTTGCAGAGCATTTTGAGATTATACACATTGCAATTTCGGTATTATTTAGGTACTACCTTGGGAATATTTCGAGATAAATTGGGGATGGTATAAGCAACATTTTCGTTTTAATATTGGAACTATTTTTGATTTATTTTGGTAGGTCTCTGTAAAATTCATATATGACTCCGAAAAGCTATAAAGCTGTTATAACCAACGGCTTTTTCTCGGCATCCTATTGGATCGGTTTAGACTTTTTACCAATAACAACAGTTATACAAATTTACCGGTTTTTTATCAGCGAAATATGCATGCGCAATCATTTTATTATTGGAACGATATCAATTTGTTATCGAAAAAACATCGGCTTGGTATCAAATAGCCATCGATTTGTTATTGGAAGTTGGTCGACCGGTGATAGAAAAGTAATCGATTTATTTCCAAAAATTTATCGATTTGCTATACAAATGTTATCGTGATGTTATCGAAGTATTCTTATCGAGATGGTCGGGCAGTACCGTAATGGTGCTTTTTATCCGAATGTACCGGATCTGAATCCACCAAAGGACCATCCACTTTGGTAACACTCCCAAAAAACCTACGGGGAGTGTCCTTATTGCTTAAACAACAACAATAAATTTTTTTGCTCGCAACGTGCTCTTTTCAGACTTTCAACCATTAGATTAAAAATACTCGTATCAGTTTGAAAGCAAGTAAGGAAGGCTTAGTTCGGGTGTAACCGAACCTTACATACTCAGTTGCCAAACAATTGCAAAACTTTTAAATTACCCTCTTTTAAAAGTGGACGGTGCCATGCTCATTGCCCACAATTTTTCTAATTTTCTTGAGATATCCGTCTTTGGTAATGAATTATCGCACTTTTTCGGTTTATCGAAATTTTCGATATCGGAAAAATTTCCGTGATTATAGTCCAATTTCGTTCATTTTAAATAGCGATCTGGAGTGAATGCCCAGGAATTTGCGTACCATATTTCATTGAGGTACCTCAAAATTTACTCAAGTTATCGTGTTTACGGACAGACGGGCTGAGGGACGGACGGACATGGCTAAATGAATTTCTTTTTTCGCACAGATCATTTTGATATATAGACATGGACAAGGCTTACCACGTATATACTGCTTTATTCCCACAGGCGCCTTTTAAATGGAATAATCTGTTCATCAACACAAAGGACTTCCTCCAGTTCTTGTTCCACTAACCGTTTCCGAATAAAATCCATTATATGTAGATCTTACGCTATATAATTTATCTTGGGTTTGTGGGGGTAGACTAATATCCACTGAACGCAAATGTATTCAGAGCCAATAAGAACGTTTACGTGTTAATAATGGTAGTGCTGAACTTCCGAATTTCCCCAGGACTAGTCGGTCGAAAGTTTGATTTTTCTGCGCACCATAAAGATTAGTGAAGTTGGATGCATCTTCAAAATACTGAGGCAAGTATTTTTTGAAATACTCGTACTCACTTTTGACCCCACAGGTGGGGTAAAATTAAAATTAGCAATTTGGCCATTACTGCGGGAGTGCCTCCATTTAATATCACTTTTCTGCGTTCTACATGGCTAATAAAAACATTAATTTCCCGCTTCCTCTTCTGGTGTACTTGTTTCCGTAGTAGAAAACTGAAAATGAACGCAGTACTCTTACGAAGAAAAACTCATTTTGTGGAGCATTCTCTTCGCTCCTTATTGAGGATGGTGTTGAAAAAGTGGAAAATTGAGGGCATTCATCTGATTGATTTTCAAATGCTGGACTCAGCGCTCGTTCGATTTCACTTTTCTCACAACTCGTGTCCTCACTTCCCACCTCTTCATCTCCTTCATAACGATTCCTAGTTAGAAATCAATTTCATCAATATCCGACTCATCGTCGAAATCTAAGAAATTATATAGAAGGTCAAATATCTCGTTTCCTGACAGCACTCTTTGCCTAGCCATTATAACTTTTGCCTAAGTAATAATATCTTCCCTTAACTCACAACTCTTGACTACTCATGTCCATTATAAAGGACATAAGGTTTTATGTTTTTAGAAAACTTACCTGAATTCCAATCATCTCCCACTTACAACAGTTCAAAAAGAGAATTTCGAGCTAAAAAAAATCGTTGGTACAAGTAAACATAAAAACTTTGTATGATAAAGAATTAAAGAACCAACACACCAAATATAATATTGAAATCCTCCTTCACAAAAGCCGGCACAATACCGACAAAATTTTAAATCAATTAGCGGGAATATTATTTTCATACTCGCATTAAACCACTAGGCCCGTTTTCACTAAAAATAATGGTTAAAAGTTTTAAATTCAAAATAAGAGTCACTTCAAAATCATGTCCAAAGCAGTGGACGTCAGTAGCGAAAGGGTCAATAAAGTTGGACCAAATCTTATCCGTTTTTGAAATTTTTTATTTGTTTTCTATGATTTTTTATTACCATTACATACTCAATAGCGCAACCTTTACTTATAGGTGGAACTTATTTTAACCAGTCATATGTAAATGTTCCTTCTCATTGCTTTCCGCAGTTAAGATATTGAACCTACTTATGTATGCGTACCAACATAAAAAATAGCACACCCCTAAATACGATAATAAAACTATATTCGTTTTTTCTCACTGACCTTTCGCTTTGCTAGTGCAGCCGTCTAACTGTTCTAATACGTATTTATCAAAAAATAATATTATTCTGACATTTCCATACTAAGATTATTAATGCCAAATCGAAAGGAATTAACATAAATTACAGTTGAATGCAATTCATGTGTTGGGCTTAACCTAAATATTCAATGGCATTACCATTTTCCCATATCGAAATTTAACATTCGACATAATTCAAATAATCAAACAATCACAGAAAAATTCTTCTATGTACATAATTCATATACCCTTGCCGAATTTTCATTCTCCTTTCACATTCATATTTATGGGCACATTTATATTTACATCGCTTTGTTACGTTCGTACGTGCAATTCACATCCACTTTTTCAACTCATTACAATTCAGCAGTGCTTCTCTTTATGCATACATACATATACACATACGCACCCATTGAACAATAACTGCAAAAATCGTTTCATCAATGCCATCTTAGTAGCCGAGGGTGACACCTCGTCGAAACGGCTGGTGGGCTAATATCGTCTTCGTCTCCGTCTCGTTAAAACCTTGTCAGATCTCCATGTACGTTCGAAGCCACGTCACAATTAAGTTGGCGGTGCAGGCTCAGTTGAGATGACTTCTGACTTACGCCGGATTCTGGCTCTGAACACAGACTCTCATAAGGAACTGTGTGAACCCTCGCGTGGCCTCCTTGCACATGCAAAGATAACCACGGGAATCTAAAACAGCGACTGCACATGGGGCGGAGATAGCGGCTTGGAGCGGAGACCCAACTGAAAAGAAATGAGCCAAACAATTGAAGCGCGTAAAAGTAACGATGTTAATGATAGCGGCTTAACCGTTTTTCAAAGGAGCAGCAAGGTACTCCGATCGACGTTGTTAAAAGCCGTTACCAATGCGACAATAGCACCAGCAGAGAAACAAGGTGGCGCGTCAGCAATGGCCAGGGACACCCCACGGCGAACGCAAGGGGGGATAAAAGCTAGAGAAAGCAGTAGGAAATTAGATGCCACCCCATCTACCCCTGGACAGCAAGATGACGGCAATGACGGGCGGGAAACCTCCGTATGCGGTGCATCACCGGGGAGGACAAGTCAAGTTGACCTCCTCGAGTATGCAAGAGTTGTGCTGCGCAGCATGCAGGCTGCAGCGACCAAACAGAAAAATGTGTCGATGGACATAAAGAACGGCAGGTAAAAGCGCAGAGTACACCGAACCGAAAGCGGCTCGTGGGAACAAAATAGCAGAAACGAACTCTGGCTCGCAACCGGGGGCCTCGGAGGCCGAGAAAAAGTGCGATGAGGGTTCTGAGAAGACAATCTCGGGCGAGGCCTGGACGACCGTAAGGAACCGGAAAGCCAAACCACGCCCTGTGAAAGAACAAAGGACACCACCTGGGCAAGCCAAGAAGGCAAAAAGAATAGGCAAGTCCAGAGACAGACGGGCCGCAACTTTCGTAGTTAGACCAGCCCAGGAAAGAACTACGCGGAAGTCGTAGGAGCTATCCGGCGCGAGCTTTGGCCTGAAGATACAGGGACCATCATACGCTCCGTACGAAAAACCAAATCCGGGAGTGTACTTATCTAAACTGCACGATGTGGCGATAAATCAGCGTTCATCCAAGTGATAGGAAGCGCTGTTGGAGAAGCGGGCGAAACCAAGCAGCTTACACGGCGAATGCGGATAGAGGTGCTGGGCATGGAATATCTGGCAACCGCCGAAGAAGTTGCTGAGGCTGTTAGGAAAGCTGCTGGCGGGGAAATGACGGGAAAGGTCCGTGTGTCTGTTTTCTCGGCAAACCAGCGTGAACAGAAGATGACAGCCATTGAAGTGGACGAAGCTGTTGGCGTCCTTTTACTAGCCAAGGGCAAGATCTGTAGCTGGCTGCAATGCAGGCTTAGACAAAGGGTAGACGTGCAGCGATGCTTCAGGTGTCTAGGCTACTGACACCAAAAAGCAGACTGCATAGGCCCTGATAGAAGCAGTGCTTGCTGGAAGTGTGGACTGAGTGGCCACCATGCCTCGGCCTGCACGGAAACTCCAAAGTGCTTTTTATGCCAGTCAGAGAAGATCGACCACCTTCTCGGGTCTGGAGCATGCAGCACATTCAGGGAGGCACTCGCTGCCGCAAAGGTCAAACAGGCGCGCAAGTGACCAGGTTCATCCAAGGCAACCTGAACCGAAGCAGGTTAGCCGATAGTCTGCTGGACCAACTGGTTCATGATGAGATGATTCAATGATAACGATAATGATAATGATGATTATAATATTACTGATAATGAAAAAGGAGGGGGGAAATAAGAGCAACAGGGGAGTGAGAAGTGTTAAACAGGCGATGTCAATGGTTCAAACTCAGCAACGTCTACCTTTACGATTAAAATTAATGAAACAGATTCTTAAGTATAAAAACTGAAAAGAGGCTATTGCCAATTTGAATCTGAGCTACTGAGCGAATAATAGGAAATCAGTTCCCGCAAACTTTTTTTTACATTTGCCACCATAATTTCCACGTTTTCCAAAAATCATTTCAATTATCTAAAGCACTTGCGCTGCTTTGGTTAAATGTTGAGTCGCGGAGTGGACTTGCATTAAAACTTTCAGCACGTTTCTAATTGAAGAAGCTTAACTTTAAACGTTAAGTCCATGCGCATAGCATTTCAAACGCAATCACAATTGCACTTATACAAGCAATCACGAATCTAATATAACTTACGCGGGAACTTAAATACAAACATTTGAATAAATATGCATTAATTTGAGTATAACGGTGATTCGTAATACGATGAAATTTATTTGCATGAACTCGTCCCTAAGGAGTAATCTGAAGGAAATATACAAGAGATCCATACGTTTTGTTAGGGTTAAGTTACTCTTGAGAAGATAATATCTTTCCCAATATTCTGTTAGTGTCTCAACTTGGAAATAGACATATAAGTGCAGCCATTAGCTGTAAAAATGCAAATGGAGGCATTAGTAAGCAAGAACGCTTAATGGGTCACAGATAGGCATACACCTGCTTCATAACTTCGCACTTTTGCGTGGGCTAATCTGTGCAAAGAAAATTGAACCTCAACAGTCTCGATCCAAATAAAGTGCAGAAACAGAAACTAATCTTAAAGCGATACAGAAATCATCCTAAATTAAAACTACTCAGAAATGATTTTGAAAACAATGCACGAGTTATTCCGAAAAAAATCCGGAGATAGGCTCCAGATTGTTCCAAAAAAATCTTTAAATTACCCTTAAAACAATAACAAAAGTATTCTAAAATAGCTCCGTAGTTGTCAGAAAACAACTAGGAATTAGTACAAATATAATTGCAAGACAATCGCGATATAGTCACTTGGTAGTCCCTAAAACTATCCCGAACTTAAAAGCAAGATATTTCCGAAATAATGAATAAAGCAATTAAGAAAAGATTCCGATAAAGTCCTGAAACCCTTAAACTTATGCTGAAACAAATTCCGAAATAAATCTGATATAATCATTGAATAATCAAAAATTATTGATGCAAGTATTCCATAATAGAGGTGAAAGAATCCCCACATATTGACTATTTCTCTAATAATCCCGAAATTATTCGAAAATAATCCCGTCTCTTTAAAACAAGCTATATGGCTTGTACATTTTTCCACACTTTTGGCTACGAAAAGGCCTGCGATGATCCTTTAAACTATACTGAAATATTCCAAAATTGATAACCATACAGTGCCAAGCTAAGCCTGAGATAATCCCGATAATTTTCTATAATTGTAACGGAAGAGTCCTCCAAATAATATAATCAGTAGATCTTTCCAGGCTATTGTCTATAGTCCTGATACGGTTCGTCAAACTGCTGCGAAGACAGTCTCGAAATAAACCTAAGCCCCGAAATAATCCCAACATATTTTCGAGAGCTCCCCTAACTAATGAAGAAAGAAATATCTTGGTTCGAATCGAGCTCAAGGCCTAATAATTATTATTTTACCTTATTATTGTATAATACATTTTTTCATTTAAGAAATAATAAGATGAAATAATTATAATATAGTATAGGCCTTGAGCTCGATTCGAATCCACGATCTTACAAGTCAAAGGGCCGATATAACATCAACATTGAAAGAATTTTCAAATAAATTGTAAACAATCATTCTAATTCCGAAATTATCTGAAAATATATCCAGAAAGATTTATCTAAGTACTCCCGAAGAAATATGCTAAGCATATCCATACTTCTTTATAACAATTCCAAAACTTTCAGAAAACAAACACGAAAGGTGTCGGAAGTAACTATGATTAGCATCGTATTAGGGCTATTAGCTATGAAATAGTCCAGATACGGTCTTAAAAGCAAAATCGAAGTTTTTAAAACTATACCGAAGCAGTTCATGGATAGTAAAGGAATAACCTGAAGCAATCCCAAAATAATACTAAAATATTTCCAAAACTCCGAAACAGTACTTTAAAAAATAACAAAAAATTATCTGAAACTAACAGAAAACCGAAAATGCGATGTGTTTCAAAAAATATGACCAATCCACCTCTCTGGGGAGCTTGATATCTATGTGCAAGTGGAGGAGGCGATCTTATTCACAAAGTGTTGTTGACTAAGATTGATAGCTTAGCGATTTTTTATTTTGTTTTATATCATTGTAATTCTCGCAGCTCAAAGATGTGGTATTGGGATTTTATTTTATGAACAATTTTTTTGGATAACCCTAATGCACACATAAAATATTTTCCGTTTTAGTTAATAGATGCCAACATTTTATATTAATTGAGTCGAGCACTCTTGTCTATTTGCGACTTTTACAGAATTTCAGTAATTTTCTCAGGTTGACTGCGCACCCCTACATGCGAAACCACGCATGCATAAAAACTCCTACTAAATGTCTGTTTATACCCAAGCACAACGTCAAAATAAGTATGCACATGCATATGTATGTATATATGCATAACTGCACTTATAGCACCACCACTTCAACGCGCCCAGATGCCATTCAGTATATTCAAATCATTCAATTTCTGCAATTTTTGCTATGGATTTGTTGCAGCTTTGCATAGAACACGCGCCAACATTCATCCATGACTTCTTACCCCGCGTAACCTTGCAATAACAAATTGTTGGTGGGGTGAAGACCTGTAAAGCAACCTCTAAAAGCAATGACAGTGTATCTTGTTGTATAGAGCATATGGGGAAACCATTGAAGCTCTTGTGATTGGTGATGTCAAATTTTTGATGTTGGTTGAATGAATAAATGCTGGTATTTGAATTCCAATTGATTTTGAAAGTACATTATTCTTTTTTATAAAATTTTTTCTTTTACTTTACCGTTTTATGTTAGCTTAGCGACGTGACATGGATATGTCTAGCACATCGCTGATTTCATGCTTAATGCAAAAGTGATCGAAAATTTTTAGCTCAAATGAAAATACTTCTAACATTTTTAATGACATATTCATGCATTTTGAATGAGCAATTCAAATAGCACTGTACATGAGCTATTTATTTATAAAATATAATTAATTTTCTTTAAATCAAAGCCATATTAAAAACGAGCATTATATAAATTCATATTCATAAGCAGCAACGAGCACAGCAATAGGAGTGAGAATTTTAATATGAATAAATAATTTTTTTTGTTGTTATTTTATTTTCAATTATTAACAAGTAAAGAAGTCTAAGTTTGGGTGAAACCGAACATTACATACCCAGCTGCACACTTGAAATGCTGTTGTCGTTTGTTTTGTGTGATTAATAGTGTTACAAGGCTGCGCAATAATACATACATATACACATGGTCCTATTCTGATCTAATTTTTCTTCGAGTTATGGCTCCCGAAATGTAGAAAATTGCTTGGTCAGAGGCCACCGCCTCCACCCATTTTCAAAAATTTTAGTGTTTTCCAAATTTAATGTTATAATTCAATTTAGAAAGTAAAATTCTATTCCTTTTTCGCTAAGATATAGCTTATTATTTTCATCTAAGACCCTTTTAAAAATCTTTTATATAAAAGTGGGCGTGGTCCTTAACCGATTTCGTTAATTTTTCGTCAAAGCAATCCCTATAGTAAAGGCACCCTCTCTGCCTAATTTTGTTGCGATAGGCTTAACGATTTTTGATTTATTATCTAATCTAATATCTAATATATATTATAAATGGGAAAGTTTGGATGTTAAGATGTTTGGATGTTTGGATGTTTAGATGTTTGGATGTTTGGATGTTTGGATGTTTGGATGTTTGTCCAGACGTTTGTCTTTGTGACTCAATAACGCAAGAACGGCTGGACCGATTTGGATGAAATTTTGCACACATATAGCCAATAGTCTAGAAAGATCTACTAGCTATATATTTTTCAAAAGGGGCGTGGTCCCCGCCCCCTAGGAACAGTTGTAATGTAATTATTATATTTTTTCGTCTTTGCGACTGAATCACGCCAGAATGGCTACACGGATTTTGATGAAATTTGGGACACAGACAGTGGTCTACTAGCGAAATTTTTTTCGAACATGGAAAGAGGGGTGGGGGTCCCACGACCCTTCGAGAAATTATTTTTCATAATTTTTACACATTATAACTTTACGTATACTGGCCTTCACCAATATCACAGACTCAAGGGGTCAAATAAGTCGAGGGCTTAAAAAGTAAGCAGTGACACCCTCCGCCCGCCCCCTTTATCACCCCTCTGGTGTAAAATCCATAAATTGTTATAACTCAATCTAAATTTTCTCCTAAATCAATAGTTTTTGGTATCTGGTACATACAGAACGAGATCTAGACAATTTTGGAGGAACGATCAGTGGTCCTCTCCTCTACTCCCGCCATCCGCCCTCCATCAATTGTTTTTATTAGCACGGTTTTATTAGCTTTACCTGTATGTTTCTATCTAACTTTTTATTCGCTCCAATGCGCCTGCTGCCTTATTAACATGGTTTTATAATTAGCTTCACATTATTTGTAATCCCGTAAGGGTCATATCGAGACCCTTCCGGGATCATTTCTGGATGGTTTTCGGGATCGGTCCGGGATTACGCCGGGGTAATTTCGGGACTTTTTCGGGACTATTTCGGGATCATTTTGGGACCCTTCCGGGATCATTTCTGTATAGTTTACGGGATCCGTCCGGGATCCCGTCGGGGTTATTTTGAAACATTTTCGGGACTATTCCGGAATCATTTCGGGACTATTTCGCGATCATTTGGAGACCCTTCCGGCATCATTTCTGGATGGTTTTCGGGATCCGTGCGGGATCTCGTCGGGGTCATATGGGGACTTTTCCGGGATCATTTGGGGGCTCTTCCGGCATCATTTCTGGATGGTTTTCGGGATCCGTCCGGGATATCGTCGGGGTCATTTGGGGACTTTTTCGGGATCATTTGGGGGCTCTTCCGGCATCATTTCTGGATGGTTTTCGGGATCCGTCCGGGATCTCGTCGGGGTCATTTGGGGACTTTTTCGGGATCATTTTGGGGCTCATCCGGCATCATTTCTGGATGGTTTTCGGGATCCGTCCGGGATCCCGTCGGGGTCATTTCGGAACTTTTTCGCGACTAATAGGGATCATTTGGGAACCCTTTCGGCATCATTTCTGGATGATTTTCGGGATCCGTCCGGGATCCCATTAGGGTAGTTTCGGGACTATTAGGGGATCATTTGGGAACCTTTCCGGCTTCATTTCTGGATAATTTTCGGGATCCGTCCGGGATACCGACGAGGTCATTTCGGGATCATTTGGGATACTTACCGGCATCATTTCTGGATGGTTTTTGGGATTCGTCCGGGATCCCGTCGTGGTCCTTTCGGGACTTTTTTTCGACTAATACGGGATCATTTGCGGACCCTTTCGGCATCATTTCTGGATAGTTGTCGGGATCCCGTCACGGTCATTTCGGGACTATTAGGGGATCATTTGAGGACCTTTCCGGCATCATTTCTGTATTGTTTTCGGAATACTTTCGGGATCCCGTCAGGGTCATTTTGGGACTTTTTTGGGGCTAATACGGGATCATTTGGGGATCCTCTAGGGGTCGTTTCGTGACTTTTTCTGTTTTATTTCGGGATCATTTGGGGACCCTTCCGGCATAATTTCTTGATGGTTTGCCGGATCCATCAGGGTCATTTCGGGACCATTTTGGGATCATTTGGGGACCCTTCCGAGATCATTTCTGGATCCGTCCGGGATGCCGTAGGAGCCATTTCGGGATTTTTTGTTACTTTTCCGGGATAGTTTTTGGACCCTTCCGGGATCATTTCTGGATCTGTGCGGGATCCCATCTGGGTCATTTCCTGACTATTTCGGGATCATTTTGGGATCCTTCCGGAATCATTTCTGTATGGTTTTCGCGATTCGTCGTTGATTCCCTCGGAGCCATTTCGGAACCTTTTCTGGAGTATGTCGGGGTCATTTGGGGACTTTTTCGGGATCATTTGGGCTCTTCCAGCATCATTTCTGGATGGTTTTCGGGATCCGTGCGGGATCTCGTCGGGGTCATTTGGGGACTTTTTCGGGATCATTTGGGGGCTCTTCCGGCATCATTTCTGGATGGTTTTCGGGATCCGTCCGGGATATCGTCGGGGTCATTTGGGGATTTTCCGGGATCATTTGGGGGCTCTTCCGGCATCATTTCTGGATGGTTTTCGGGATCCGTCCGGGATCCCATCAGGGTAATTTCGGGACTATTAGGGGATCATTTGTGGACCTTTCCGGCATAATTTCTGGATAATTTTCGGTATCCGTCCGGGATGCCGACGAGGTCATTTCGGCATTATTTCGGGATCATTTGGGATACCTACCGGCATCATTTCTGGATGGTTTTTGGGATTCGTCCGGGATCCCGTCGGGGTCATTTCGGGACTTTTTCTCGACTAATACGGGATCATTTGCGGACCCTTTCGGCATAATTTCTGGATAGTTGTCGGGATCCGTTCGGGATCCCGTCACGGTCATTTCGGAACTATTAGGGGATCATTTGAGGACCTTTCCGGCATCATTTCTGGATAGTTTTTGGAATCCTTTCGGGATCCCGTCGGGGTCATTTCGGGGCTTTTTCGGGATCATTTAAGGATGGCTTTCAGGATTCGTCCGGGAACCCGTCAGGGTAATTTCTGGACTTTTCCGAGACTATTTCGGGATCATTTTGGGACCTTCCCAAGATCATTTCTGGATGGATTTCGGGATTTGTCCGGGATGCCCTCAGGGTCATTTTGGGACTATTAGGTGAGCATTTGAGGACCGTTCCGGCATCACTTCTGGATGGTTTTCGGTATCCGTTCAGATTCCGTCGGAATAATTGCGGGACTTTTTCGGGATCATTGGGGTCCCTTCCAAAATCATTTCTGGATGGTTTTTGGGATTCGTCCGGCATCCCGTCGGGGTCATTTCGGGACTTTTTCTCCACTAATACGGGATCATTTGCGGGCCCTTTCGGTATCATTTCTGGATAGTTGTCGGGATCCGTTCGGGATCCCGTCAGGGTCTTTTCGGAACTATTGGGAGATCATTTGAGGACCTTTCCGGCATCATTTCTGGTTAGTTTTCGGGATCCTTTCCGGGTCCCATCAGGGTCATTTCGGGACTTTTTCGGCATCATTTAAGATTGGTTTTCAGGATTCGTCCGGTATCCGTCAGGGTAATTTCTGGACTTTTCCCAGACTATTTCGGGATAATTTTGGGACCCTCCCAAGATCATTTCTGGATGGATTTCGGGATCTGTCCGGGATGCCGTCAGGGTCATTTTGGGACTATTAGGTGATCATTTGAGGACCTTTTCGGCATCACTTCTGGATGGTTTTCGGTATCCGCTCAGGATCCCGTCGGAATTATTGCGGGACTTTTTCGGGATCATTTGGTGTCTCTTCCGGCAACATTTCTGGCTGGTTTTTGGGATTCGTCCGGCATCCCGTCGGGTTCATTTCGGAACTTTTTCTCGACTAATACGGGATCATTTGCGGGCCCTTTCGGCATCATTTCTAGATAGTTGTCGGGATCCGTTCGGGATCCCGTCAGGGTCTTTTCGGAACTATTAGGTGATCATTTGAGCACATTTCCGGAATCATTTCTGGATAGTTTTCGGAATCCTTTCGGGGTCCAGTCAGGGTCATTTCGGGACTTTTTCGGGATCATTTAGAGATGGCTTTCAGGATTCGTCCGGGAACCCGTCAGGGTAATTTCTGAACTTTTCCGAGACTATTTCGGGATAATTTTGGGACCTTCCCAAGATCATTTCTGGATGTATTTTGGGATCAGTCCGGGATGCCGTCAAGGTCATTTTGGTATTAGGTGATCATTTGAGGAACTTTCCGGCATCAATTCTGGATGGTTATCGCTATCCGATCAGGATCCCCTCGGAATCATTGCGGGACTTTTTCGGGATAATTTGGGGTCCCTCCCAAGATCATTTCTGGATGGATTTCGGGATCTGTCCGGGATCCCGTCAGGGTCATTTAGGGGTACGTTCGAGATCCCGTCAGGGTCTTTTCGGGACTTCTTCGGGAATATATCGGGATCATTTCTGGATGGTTTATGGGATCCGTCCATGACCCCTTAAGGGTCATTTCGGGACTATTAGGTGATCATTTGAGGACCTTTCCGGCGTCACTTCTGGATGATTTTCGGTATCCGTTCGAGATCCCGTCGGAATCAATGCGGGACTTTTACGGAATCATTTGGGATTCCTTCCGACATCATTTCTGGATGGTTTTCGGGATTTGTCCGGGATCCCCTCGGGGTTATTTCGGGACCTTTTCGGGGCTAATACGGGATCATTTGGGGATCCTCTAGGGGTCGTTTCGTGACTTTTTCTGTATTATTTCGGGATCATTTTGGGACCCTTTCGGCATAATTTCTTGATGGTTTGCCGGATCCATCAGGGTCATTTCGGGACCATTTTGGGATCATTTGGGGACCCTTCCGAGATCATTTCTGGATCCGTCCGGGATGCCGTAGGAGCCATTTCGGGATTTATTGTTACTTTTCCGGGATAGTTTTTGCACCCTTCCGGGATCATTTCTGGATCTGTGCGGGATCCCATCTGGGTCAATTCCGGACTATTTCGGGATCATTTTGGAATCCTTCCGGAATCATTTCTGTATGGTTTTCGCGATCCATCGTGGATCCCCTCGGAGCCATTTCGGAACTTTTTCTGGAGTTAGTCGGGATAATTTAGGGACCCTTCCTGGATATTTTCTGGATGGTTTCTGAGATCCTTCCGGGAGCCCGTCAGGGTAATTTCGGAACTTTTTCGGAACTATTTCGGGATCAATTTGGTACCCTTCAGGCATCATTTCTGTGTGGTTATCTGGATAAGTCTAGAATCGTGTCGTTGTCATTTCGGGTTTTTTTGGGACTACTTCGGGAACTTTTGGAAACACTTCCGGGCGTTTCTGGATGGTTTTCGGGATCCGTCCGCGATAGCGTCGGGGTCATTTCGTGGCTTTTTCTGGATAATTTCGTTATCATTTTGGGATCCTATCAGGTTATCAGCTCATAAAGTTCTTTTTTTTACTCAATTAAAAAATAAAATGCATTAGACAGAAAAAAAATTTTAAACAGATAACTTTATAAGCAGGCTAACGTGAATAGCCCACATATTTCATTTTCTCCTTGCGGACGGGGCCGCGGGTAAAGGCTAGTATCTAATATATATTATAAATGGGAAAGTTTGGATGTTAAGATGTTTGGATGTTTGGATGTTTAGATGTTTGGATGTTTGGATGTTTGGATGTTTGGATGTTTGTCCAGACGTTTGTCTTTGTGACTCAATAACGCAAGAACGGCTGGACCGATTTGGATGAAATTTTGCACACATATAGCCAATAGTCTAGAAAGATCTACTAGCTATATATTTTTCAAAAGGGGCGTGGTCCCCGCCCCCTAGGAACAGTTGTAATGTAATTATTATATTTTTTCGTCTTTGCGACTGAATCACGCCAGAATGGCTACACGGATTTTGATGAAATTTGGGACACAGACAGTGGTCTACTAGCGAAATTTTTTTCGAACATGGAAAGAGGGGTGGGGGTCCCACGACCCTTCGAGAAATTATTTTTCATAATTTTTACACATTATAACTTTACGTATACTGGCCTTCACCAATATCACAGACTCAAGGGGTCAAATAAGTCGAGGGCTTAAAAAGTAAGCAGTGACACCCTCCGCCCGCCCCCTTTATCACCCCCTCTGGTGTAAAATCCATAAATTGTTATAACTCAATCTAAATTTTCTCCTAAATCAATAGTTTTTGGTATCTGGTACATACAGAACGAGATCTAGACAATTTTGGAGGAACGATCAGTGGTCCTCTCCTCTACTCCCGCCATCCGCCCTCCATCAATTGTTTTTATTAGCACGGTTTTATTAGCTTTACCTGTATGTTTCTATCTAACTTTTTATTCGCTCCAATGCGCCTGCTGCCTTATTAACATGGTTTTATAATTAGCTTCACATTATTTGTAATCCCGTAAGGGTCATATCGAGACCCTTCCGGGATCATTTCTGGATGGTTTTCGGGATCGGTCCGGGATTACGCCGGGGTAATTTCGGGACTTTTTCGGGACTATTTCGGGATCATTTTGGGACCCTTCCGGGATCATTTCTGTATAGTTTACGGGATCCGTCCGGGATCCCGTCGGGGTTATTTTGAAACATTTTCGGGACTATTCCGGAATCATTTCGGGACTATTTCGCGATCATTTGGAGACCCTTCCGGCATCATTTCTGGATGGTTTTCGGGATCCGTGCGGGATCTCGTCGGGGTCATATGGGGACTTTTCCGGGATCATTTGGGGGCTCTTCCGGCATCATTTCTGGATGGTTTTCGGGATCCGTCCGGGATATCGTCGGGGTCATTTGGGGACTTTTTCGGGATCATTTGGGGGCTCTTCCGGCATCATTTCTGGATGGTTTTCGGGATCCGTCCGGGATCTCGTCGGGGTCATTTGGGGACTTTTTCGGGATCATTTTGGGGCTCATCCGGCATCATTTCTGGATGGTTTTCGGGATCCGTCCGGGATCCCGTCGGGGTCATTTCGGAACTTTTTCGCGACTAATAGGGATCATTTGGGAACCCTTTCGGCATCATTTCTGGATGATTTTCGGGATCCGTCCGGGATCCCATTAGGGTAGTTTCGGGACTATTAGGGGATCATTTGGGAACCTTTCCGGCTTCATTTCTGGATAATTTTCGGGATCCGTCCGGGATACCGACGAGGTCATTTCGGGATCATTTGGGATACTTACCGGCATCATTTCTGGATGGTTTTTGGGATTCGTCCGGGATCCCGTCGTGGTCCTTTCGGGACTTTTTTTCGACTAATACGGGATCATTTGCGGACCCTTTCGGCATCATTTCTGGATAGTTGTCGGGATCCCGTCACGGTCATTTCGGGACTATTAGGGGATCATTTGAGGACCTTTCCGGCATCATTTCTGTATTGTTTTCGGAATACTTTCGGGATCCCGTCAGGGTCATTTTGGGACTTTTTTGGGGCTAATACGGGATCATTTGGGGATCCTCTAGGGGTCGTTTCGTGACTTTTTCTGTTTTATTTCGGGATCATTTGGGGACCCTTCCGGCATAATTTCTTGATGGTTTGCCGGATCCATCAGGGTCATTTCGGGACCATTTTGGGATCATTTGGGGACCCTTCCGAGATCATTTCTGGATCCGTCCGGGATGCCGTAGGAGCCATTTCGGGATTTTTTGTTACTTTTCCGGGATAGTTTTTGGACCCTTCCGGGATCATTTCTGGATCTGTGCGGGATCCCATCTGGGTCATTTCCTGACTATTTCGGGATCATTTTGGGATCCTTCCGGAATCATTTCTGTATGGTTTTCGCGATTCGTCGTTGATTCCCTCGGAGCCATTTCGGAACCTTTTCTGGAGTATGTCGGGGTCATTTGGGGACTTTTTCGGGATCATTTGGGCTCTTCCAGCATCATTTCTGGATGGTTTTCGGGATCCGTGCGGGATCTCGTCGGGGTCATTTGGGGACTTTTTCGGGATCATTTGGGGGCTCTTCCGGCATCATTTCTGGATGGTTTTCGGGATCCGTCCGGGATATCGTCGGGGTCATTTGGGGATTTTCCGGGATCATTTGGGGGCTCTTCCGGCATCATTTCTGGATGGTTTTCGGGATCCGTCCGGGATCCCATCAGGGTAATTTCGGGACTATTAGGGGATCATTTGTGGACCTTTCCGGCATAATTTCTGGATAATTTTCGGTATCCGTCCGGGATGCCGACGAGGTCATTTCGGCATTATTTCGGGATCATTTGGGATACCTACCGGCATCATTTCTGGATGGTTTTTGGGATTCGTCCGGGATCCCGTCGGGGTCATTTCGGGACTTTTTCTCGACTAATACGGGATCATTTGCGGACCCTTTCGGCATAATTTCTGGATAGTTGTCGGGATCCGTTCGGGATCCCGTCACGGTCATTTCGGAACTATTAGGGGATCATTTGAGGACCTTTCCGGCATCATTTCTGGATAGTTTTTGGAATCCTTTCGGGATCCCGTCGGGGTCATTTCGGGGCTTTTTCGGGATCATTTAAGGATGGCTTTCAGGATTCGTCCGGGAACCCGTCAGGGTAATTTCTGGACTTTTCCGAGACTATTTCGGGATCATTTTGGGACCTTCCCAAGATCATTTCTGGATGGATTTCGGGATTTGTCCGGGATGCCCTCAGGGTCATTTTGGGACTATTAGGTGAGCATTTGAGGACCGTTCCGGCATCACTTCTGGATGGTTTTCGGTATCCGTTCAGATTCCGTCGGAATAATTGCGGGACTTTTTCGGGATCATTGGGGTCCCTTCCAAAATCATTTCTGGATGGTTTTTGGGATTCGTCCGGCATCCCGTCGGGGTCATTTCGGGACTTTTTCTCCACTAATACGGGATCATTTGCGGGCCCTTTCGGTATCATTTCTGGATAGTTGTCGGGATCCGTTCGGGATCCCGTCAGGGTCTTTTCGGAACTATTGGGAGATCATTTGAGGACCTTTCCGGCATCATTTCTGGTTAGTTTTCGGGATCCTTTCCGGGTCCCATCAGGGTCATTTCGGGACTTTTTCGGCATCATTTAAGATTGGTTTTCAGGATTCGTCCGGTATCCGTCAGGGTAATTTCTGGACTTTTCCCAGACTATTTCGGGATAATTTTGGGACCCTCCCAAGATCATTTCTGGATGGATTTCGGGATCTGTCCGGGATGCCGTCAGGGTCATTTTGGGACTATTAGGTGATCATTTGAGGACCTTTTCGGCATCACTTCTGGATGGTTTTCGGTATCCGCTCAGGATCCCGTCGGAATTATTGCGGGACTTTTTCGGGATCATTTGGTGTCTCTTCCGGCAACATTTCTGGCTGGTTTTTGGGATTCGTCCGGCATCCCGTCGGGTTCATTTCGGAACTTTTTCTCGACTAATACGGGATCATTTGCGGGCCCTTTCGGCATCATTTCTAGATAGTTGTCGGGATCCGTTCGGGATCCCGTCAGGGTCTTTTCGGAACTATTAGGTGATCATTTGAGCACATTTCCGGAATCATTTCTGGATAGTTTTCGGAATCCTTTCGGGGTCCAGTCAGGGTCATTTCGGGACTTTTTCGGGATCATTTAGAGATGGCTTTCAGGATTCGTCCGGGAACCCGTCAGGGTAATTTCTGAACTTTTCCGAGACTATTTCGGGATAATTTTGGGACCTTCCCAAGATCATTTCTGGATGTATTTTGGGATCAGTCCGGGATGCCGTCAAGGTCATTTTGGTATTAGGTGATCATTTGAGGAACTTTCCGGCATCAATTCTGGATGGTTATCGCTATCCGATCAGGATCCCCTCGGAATCATTGCGGGACTTTTTCGGGATAATTTGGGGTCCCTCCCAAGATCATTTCTGGATGGATTTCGGGATCTGTCCGGGATCCCGTCAGGGTCATTTAGGGGTACGTTCGAGATCCCGTCAGGGTCTTTTCGGGACTTCTTCGGGAATATATCGGGATCATTTCTGGATGGTTTATGGGATCCGTCCATGACCCCTTAAGGGTCATTTCGGGACTATTAGGTGATCATTTGAGGACCTTTCCGGCGTCACTTCTGGATGATTTTCGGTATCCGTTCGAGATCCCGTCGGAATCAATGCGGGACTTTTACGGAATCATTTGGGATTCCTTCCGACATCATTTCTGGATGGTTTTCGGGATTTGTCCGGGATCCCCTCGGGGTTATTTCGGGACCTTTTCGGGGCTAATACGGGATCATTTGGGGATCCTCTAGGGGTCGTTTCGTGACTTTTTCTGTATTATTTCGGGATCATTTTGGGACCCTTTCGGCATAATTTCTTGATGGTTTGCCGGATCCATCAGGGTCATTTCGGGACCATTTTGGGATCATTTGGGGACCCTTCCGAGATCATTTCTGGATCCGTCCGGGATGCCGTAGGAGCCATTTCGGGATTTATTGTTACTTTTCCGGGATAGTTTTTGCACCCTTCCGGGATCATTTCTGGATCTGTGCGGGATCCCATCTGGGTCAATTCCGGACTATTTCGGGATCATTTTGGAATCCTTCCGGAATCATTTCTGTATGGTTTTCGCGATCCATCGTGGATCCCCTCGGAGCCATTTCGGAACTTTTTCTGGAGTTAGTCGGGATAATTTAGGGACCCTTCCTGGATATTTTCTGGATGGTTTCTGAGATCCTTCCGGGAGCCCGTCAGGGTAATTTCGGAACTTTTTCGGAACTATTTCGGGATCAATTTGGTACCCTTCAGGCATCATTTCTGTGTGGTTATCTGGATAAGTCTAGAATCGTGTCGTTGTCATTTCGGGTTTTTTTGGGACTACTTCGGGAACTTTTGGAAACACTTCCGGGCGTTTCTGGATGGTTTTCGGGATCCGTCCGCGATAGCGTCGGGGTCATTTCGTGGCTTTTTCTGGATAATTTCGTTATCATTTTGGGATCCTATCAGGTTATCAGCTCATAAAGTTCTTTTTTTTACTCAATTAAAAAATAAAATGCATTAGACAGAAAAAAAATTTTAAACAGATAACTTTATAAGCAGGCTAACGTGAATAGCCCACATATTTCATTTTCTCCTTGCGGACGGGGCCGCGGGTAAAGGCTAGTATATTATAAATGGGAAAGTTTGGATGTTAAGATGTTTGGATGTTTGGATGTTTGGATGTTTGGATGTTTGTCCAGACGTTTGTCTTTGTGACTCAATAACGCAAGAACGGCTGGACCGATTTGGATGAAATTTTGCACACATATAGCCAATATTCTAGGAGGATCTACTAGCTATATATTTTTCAAAAGGGGCGTGGTCTCCGCCCCCTAGGAACAGTTATAATTTAATTATTATATTTTTTCGTCTTTGCGACTGAATCACGCCAGAATGGCTACACGGATTTTGATGAAATTTGGGACACATACAGTGGTCTACTAGCGAATTTTTTTTCGAACATGGAAAGAAGGGTGGGGGTCCCACGACCCCTTCGAGAAATAATTTTTCAATAATTTTTACACATTATAACTTTACGTATACTGGCCTTCACCAATATCACAGACTCAAGGGGTCAAATAAGTCGAGGGCTTACAAAGTAAGCAGTGACACCCTCCGCCCGCCCCCCTTTATCACCCCTCTGGTGTAAAATCTATAAGTTGTTATAACTCAATATAAATTTTCTTCTAAATCAATAGTTTTTGGTATCTGGTACATACAGAACGAGATCTAGACAATTTTGGAGGAACGATCAGTGGTCCTCTCCTCTACTCCCGCCATCCGCCCTCCATCAATTGTTTTTATTAGCACGCTTTTATTAGCTTTACCTGTATGTTTCTATGTAACTTTTTATTCGCTCCAACGCGCCTGCTGCCTTATTAACATGGTTTTATAATTAGCTTCACCTTATTTGTAATCCCGTAAGGGTCATATCGAGACCCTTCCGGGATCCTTTCTGGATGGTTTTCGGGATCGGTCCGGGATTACGCCGGGGTAATTTCGGGACTTTTTCAGGACTATTTCGGGATCATTTTGGGACCCTTCCGGGATCATTTCTGTATAGTTTTCGGGATCCGTCCGGTATCACGTCGGGGTTATTTTGGGACTATTAGGTGATCATTTGAGGACCTTTCCGGCATCACTTCTGGATGGTTTTCGGTATCCGTTCAGGATCCCGTCGGAGTAATTGCGGGACTTTTTCGGGATCATTTGGTGTCCCTTCCGGCATCATTTCTGGATGGTTTTTGGGATTCGTTCGGCATCCCGTCGGGGTCATTTCGGGACTTTTTCTCGACTAATACGGGATCATTTGCGGGCCCTTTCGACATCATTTCTAGATAGATCCCGAACGGATCCCGACAGGGTCTTTTCGGAACTATTAGGAGATCATTTGAGGATCTTTCCGGCATCATTTCTGGAAAGTTTTCGGGATCCTTTCGGGGTCCAGTCAGGGTCATTTCGGGACTTTTTCGGGATAATTTAGAGATGGCTTTCAGGATCCGGTCGGGGTCATTTAGGGGTGCGTTCGAGATCCCGTCAGGGTCATTTCGGGACTTCTTCGGGACTATATCGGGATCATTTCTGGATGGTTTATGGCCCCTTAAGGGTAATTTCGGGACTATTAGGTGATCATTTGAGGACCTTTCTGGCATCACTTCTGGATGATTTTCGGTATCCGTTCGAGATCCCGTCGGAATCAATGCGGGACTTTTTCGGAATCATTTGGGATTTCTTCCGGCATCATTTCTGGATGGTTTTCGGGATTTGTCCGGGATCCCGTCGGGGTTATTTCGGGACCTTTTCGGGGCTAATACGGGATAATTTTGGGATCCTGTAGGGGTCGTTTCGTGACTTTTTCTGTATTATTTCGGGATCATTTTGAGACCCTTTCGGCATAATTTCTTGATGGTTTGACGGATCCATCAGGGTCATTTCGGGACCATTTTGGGAACATTTGGGGAACTTTCGAGATCATTTCTGGATCCGTCCGGGATAGTTTTTGCACCCTTCCGGGATCATTTCTGGATCTGTGCGGTATCCCATCTGGGTCATTTCCGGACTATTTCGGGACCATTTTGGGATCCTTCCGGAATCATTTCTGTATGGTTTCCGCGATCCGTCGCGGATCCCCTGGGAGCCATTTCGGAACTTTTTCTGGAGTATGTCGGGATAATTTAGGGACCCTTCCTGGATATTTTCTGGATGGTTTTTGAGATCCGCCCGGGAGTCCGTCAGGGTCATTTCGGAACCTTTTCGGGATCATTTTGGAACACCTTCAGGGATCATTTCTGTGTGGTTCTCTGGATACGTCTAGAATCGTGTCGCTGTCATTTCTGGTTTTTTTGGGACTATTCGGGGAACTTTTGGAGACCCTTTCGGGGCATTTCTGGATGGTTTTCGGGATCCGTCCGCGATAGCGTGGGTGTAATTTCATAGCTTCTTCTGGATAATTTCGGGATCATTTGGGATCCTATCAGGTTATCAGCTCATTTAGTTCTTTTTTTTACTCAATTACAAAAATAAAATGCATTAGACAGAAAACAAAATTTTAAACAGATAATAAGCAGGCTAACGCGAATAGCCCATATATTTAAATTTCTCCTTGCGGACGGGGCCGCGGGTAAAGGCTAGTTGATAATATTTGTAAAATTGATTTTGTTACAAGTGGGCGGTGACACTCCCATTTGAATTTTTTTTCGAATTTTTATCAAGAGTCTCAATATCAGTACACACGCCAAATTTCAACATTCCAGGTGTATTAGTTACTAAATAGCCAGTTTTTTTTGTGTGTTTCCAAAATGTTATACATATAAAAAGTGGGCGTGTTTATCATCCGATTTCGCTCATTTTCAATACCAATCTATTCTGGGTCCAGATAAGCTAGTGTACCAAATTTGGTGAAGATGTCTCTATAGTTACTCAAGTTATCGTGTTAACGGGCAGACGGACAGACGGACGGACATGGCTCAATCAAATATTTTTTCCATACTGATGATTTTGATATATGCAAGTCTATATCTATCTCGATTCTTTTATACCTGCACAACCAACCATTATCCAATCAAAGTTATAATACCCTGTGTACAAATACAGCTAGGTATAAAAAAAAAGTTCCGTGAATTTTGTAGCTGAAACTATACAAAACAATCTCGAAAGAAAATCGACACTGATGAAGGCACAACGCCGAAACCGGTTTGTCTCGAAACCAAATTTGACAAGGGATGACGGAAAATCATTCTAATATACATCATTTATCCACCCCTTCGGAAAATAAAAAAAAAAAAAATAAGGAAGTCAATCTCGAAGCGCCTTTGAATTAATACGAAAAATCCTTACCCTTCATATGCAAGAAAATATAAAATTTCTTCCGAAATTAATTTTCAAAAATCAAAACGAATTTTAAGAGACCTAGTAGAAAGTTTTGCTATGCGGGATCCACCCCTGGTAGTGTTTGGCAAGCACTCCGAATATATTTCTGCCTTGAACAGCTCTCAGTGAAAACTCATCTACCTTGCAGATGCCGTTCGGAGTCGGCATAAAACAAGTAGGTCCCGTCCAGCCAATTTGTAAGAAAAACTCAAAGTAGCACGAGGCAAATTGGAAGAAAGGCTCGGTGTTGAAATACAATTCTGTGTACAACGTACATATTCATGCCACCCTGAGCTTTGTCTGTTCTTTTTCTCTTTGTATCCCTTTTAATATTCGGATTCTCAATTTGAACTGCAAATGAATAAAACGCATAATTTGTAAGCATTAACTTGTCTGTGCTTGATTTTTTCACTTGGACATACAAAAGTAAGATAATAAAATTCCAACAGGTTATGGGCCAAGGTGCAAATTCCTGCGGTTCAAGTGAAAAATAAAATAGTTTAATTGTGCTACGCAAAAAAGCGAAAACGAGTTCATCACTTTTTAACATTGAGAAGTTGCATGAGTCCAACTACAACTCCTGGAGTATACAGCTAAAAAGTGTGTTGGTACACCAAGAGCTATGGTCAATAACGTCAGGTGAAGAAAAATGTCCAGATGGGGATTCAAACGCCAAGAAAGTGATGGAGTGGAAAGTCAAAGATAAGAAGCCGACGGCAACTATAATGCTGAGTATAACAACCATACAGATAGTTCATGTGAAGAATTGCAAGGCGTCAAGTGAGGCATGGAATACTCTTCGTGAGATTCATAGGCCAAAAGGACCGGTACGTAAGGTAACTTTGTTTAAGCAGCTCCTTGTCATGCGTATGAGCGATGGCGAGTGCATTCAACAGTATGTCTGTAAATTCACTGCGTTGGCAGGAAAGCTTGAGGAAATTGGGTAAGTCTCCAAGACGAATTTTTCGTCATTATGCTACTAGCAAGCTTGCCAAAATCTTTTGAGAATCTGGTTGTCGCATTGGAGTCTCGCGATGAATTACCCAAAATTAATTCAATAAAAATAAAATTAATAGAAGAAGGCGAACGACATAAATCTTGTGGTGCGGAAAAACCCGAAAGTAGCGTACTAGCGTTTATGGTTCGAGAAAATTCTGTAAAAAGAAATAGTTCTATGAATTCGAAATCAACTGATGCTTGCAACATATCAAACAACAATAACAAACGTCATAACAAGAAGTGCTACAGTTGTGGAAAAAAAGCCCGTTTCGCTGCTCATTGCAAAGAACGAAAAAACTCACGCGTAAAATACAATGGTGACAACAACAAAAGCATTGCGGCGGTTAACAAACTTGTGTTACATACTGATGCTTGGTGTATCGATAGCGGCGCATCTTCCCACTTATGCAGTGACCGCAACAAGTTCTGCGAATTCGATGAGTATGAAGAAGAGATCATACTTGCTGGCAACAACAAAATGGTAGCGACTGGGAAAGGTGTTGTTCGTTTAAAAACGAACATGTTCGACGTCACATTGGTTGAAGTATTGTTTGTACAAGGACTACAATGTAATTTTATATCTGTTTCGAAGGCAGTTAACAGTGGATATAAAGTTGAATTTACAAAAAACAATGCAATGATTAAAAATAAGCACGGAGCTATGATTTTGAGTGCTAATAATGTATGTGATCTGTTTCTTTTTGAGCCCAATAAAAAGAAATTGTTTTTGCATGCAAATCTGATGACGAGGAAATGAAATGGCATTCAAGATACGGCCATCTGAATTTTGCTAGCTTGCGTCAGTTGAGCAACAAAAATATGGTTCGTGGAATGAAAGTGAATATACAAACGGACGTAAATTGTACTTTGTGCACAGCGGCCATACAGTAAGTCAGATAGCAGGGCAACGGATATTTTGGAATTGATTCACACTGATGTGTGTGGGCCCATGAGGCATGAATCAATTGGTCATGCAAAATATGTACTAACATTTATTGATGATAAAACGCGATTTGTACTTGTATATTTTTTACAACGCAAAGACGAAGTATTTGATAAATTAAAGGAGTTTAAGCAAATGGTTGAGTGCCAAACCCAAAAAAGAATAAAAAAGTTTCGCAGTGATAATGGCATGGAATTTGTAAACAATGCGTTTGATAAGTTTCTTAAGGACCACGGTATTGTGCGACAATTGACAGTCACCTATACACCACAGCAAAACGGCGTAGCGGAGAGACTAAATCGCACATTAATTGAGATGGCAAGGTGTATGATTGTAAGCTCTGGTGTAGATGAATCTTTGTGGGCTGAGGCTGTTAATACGGCGGCATATTTAAGAAACCGTGCACCAACAAAAGCATTGAATGATATGACACCATACGAAGCGTGGGATGGTTATAAGCCAGTAGTAGGGCATTTGCGTAGATTTGGATCACTCGCGATAGCGTTAGATAAGACACAAAAAGATAAATTTTAACCAAGAGGCAAGGAGTATATGATGGTTGGTTACTCCGATACGTCAAAAGCGTACAGATTATATGGCAAACAATCACAGCGATTGATAATGAGTAGGGACGTCTACTTTATTGAGTCGACATCAGCTGAGCAAAATAAACAGTTGAATGTTAAGGTTGCAGAAAGTGTGCAAGAAAAACAATTGCATTTGATATGAATATTTTTGACAACGAAGTGCAACAAAAATATACAAAGTTAGATGCAACGCCGATCGAAAACATAGAAGTGATGCTGAATAAACCAGAAAAGAGTGACGATGAATTTGAGTCAGCTGACGAAGCGCCAGCAGATGATATTAGTTTAAAGAAGTCTCGTGGCAGGCCACTATTATTTCTTAGTGAGGTACCTGGGCCTACCTGGTCCAGGCTATGCAAGACGAGTATAATTCTTTATTAAAAAAATGAAACGTGGCAACATACAGAACTTCCTAAAGAGCAAAAGACAGTAAAGTGCAAATGGGTATATGCGATTAAGAGACATACGAATGGTAACGTGGAACGTTTCAAAGCTAGGTAGTCGCAAAAGGGTGCTCAGAGGTATATGGCGTGAACTACGACGAAACATTTTCAACCGTCGTTAGGTATAGCACCATACGAATGATTTTTGCGATAGCAGCAGAATATGGATTACATCTCTATCAAAGGGATGTGTCCACCTCATATTTAAATAGTGAGTTAGGCGATAACATATACATGAGTCAGCCGGAAATGTTCGTTAATAAACGGTTCCCTAATCATTGCTTAAAACTGAAAAAGGCCATGTATGGACTTAAGCAATCCGGGCGTCAATGGAACTTGAAATTAGATACAATTTTAAAGAATTGGTTTCCAACCATGTAAAAGTGAACCATGTGTATACGTAAATCACCGAAACGGGCAAATGAATATTACCGTGGTCTATGTTGATGATTTGCTGATAGCTAGTTCTGACTATAAGCAAAGGCATGATGTCAAAGTCAGTATAGCAAGGGAAGTAGAGGTAGTCGACAAAGGACCAGTGCAGTATTTTCTAAGTATGGAAGTGAATTGTAATGGTGAAACAGGTTCTATATCCATTGGGCAAAAGGCTCATATCGGAAAAATATAAAATGATTTTGGAATGATGGACAGCAGAACAATTGCTATTCCCTTGGATGCAGGGCACCAGGTGAATTGCGATAAGGAAAATTGTAAGAAAGTCGACCAGGTCCAGTACCAATCTTTGATAGGGTCGTTAATGTATTTAGCTGTGTGCACACGACCAGATATTTTGCATGCAGTTTGCAAACTGGCGCAGAGAAATAATGATATTCATTCAGAGCATTTAGCAGCAGCCAAAAGAATATTACGATATTTAAATGCAACGCAAGATAAAATGCTAACATATCATCGAACGGGTAAAGATGTGGAATGCTTTGTAGACGCAGATTTGGGCGGAGATGGAAGTGATCGTATATCATGTACGGGATATGTGTTTATACTAGCTGGCGGAGTTTTTTCTTACGAGTCGAAAAAACAATCAACGGTAGCGCTCAGCAATACTGAGGCTGAATACATGGCTCTTACATCTGCAGTTAAGGGGGCTGTATTTTCACGACAAATTTTTGGTGAAATGAAGCTCGAGTTCCCTAAGGGAATCGTAGTAAATGGAGATAACCTCAGTGCTAAGAATCTTGTGAAGAATCCCGCATACCATTCAAGAAGCAAACATATCGACATTAAATACCATTATATACGAGATATCTATAGAGGAGGCGACATTGATCTCAAATGTTGTTGCAGCAGTGACATGGTTGCTGATATTTTGACTAAGAATTTGCCTAAACTTAGCCATGAGAAATTAATGATGATGCGAGGTTTAAATTAATTGACTGTATATTTTTATTTAATATGCATGCATATGAACGTTGAGGGGGCGTGTTGAAATACAATTCTGTGTACAACGTACATATTCATGCAACCCTGAATTTTGTCTGTTCTTTTTTCTCTTTGTATCCATTTTAATATTCGGATTCTCAATTTGAACTGCAGATGAATAAAATGCATAATTTGTAAGCACTAACTTGTCTGTGCTTGATTTTTTCACATGGACATACAAAAGTAAGATAATATAATTTCAAAACTCGGCCTAAAATCTCTTCTGAGGTTATCGCGTCTTACATTTATTTATTTAGTTATTTAGTATAACTTGTACTGTGTTACTCTACAATTGATTTGGCTACGAAATTGCATACACGAAAAAAGTTAGATATTTCTTAACCCTTTCGATCCGACTTTTGCAGAATGTATATGGAAACATAATTTTTGAATATTTAAAGTCGAAATAGGCCAGTAAATATGTGGCAGCATGATGATAGCGGTATTCTTTGTCTACAATGATATTTAAGGGTGGGACTGATGGGTCCCAATAGGGTTTTATAATGGGACATATATGTCCCATACGTATTTATTACGCATGTATGCATAAAATTTTTTTAGACAATAAAATAACTACTTATGCAGCTTTTTATTGAATTCAGTATAAAAAAGTAAAATATTTCATTTTGTACGTAAGTTCATACATAGCATTTCAAAATTATATGCACAGAGTACAAAATAATTTATAAATGAGCAGAAACAAAACAGTTTTTACAAAAAGCCAAATTACAAGCTTTGCAAATAATTTACGTTCTTTTCCAAATTTTCCTTTGAGCACATGTGGCACATCGACGCCTCGTAGTTCCTTGGATCGGCAAATGATCGCCAACGTTTTTCATATTCCTCAAGCTTCTTGATCGCCTTTACTGCCGACGAGATATTTTGTAGTCGGTAGTCTCTCTACCTTTTGCAACAAAGGACTCAGCAAGTTGTACTATAAAGTCCAGAAAACGAAGTTTTTTTCGATGCACCTCCGAGTGAGTAATACACGCATTTCCAGCACACATCATTAGAATGCGATAAAAGACTTTTTTCCACCATATGGTTGACCTACGATCAATATAAATGCCATTACAAAAATGCATCCAATCACGATATCAACTTCAGCAGCATATGTACAAGCTATTCTTTGCCGCTTAGCCTTTGATCTAAGCATTATATTTATCCTCTCATTTGTGCACTGTGCAATATATTGTGACACAATTTTGGAAAGATTTTACTAAATATATCATATGCGGTTTTGCAATTACGACTATTGGTGACCAATTTTCTTGGTAGGAAAGTGTCACTACGAGAGCCCCAAATAATAAATTCTGGACTTGAGACATCTGCTGTCTCTTGCTAATCGTTCAGGCTAACATCCTTATCCGAGTAGCCTTTTTCTGAGTCACTTGAGTCAACTTCAGTGTCAGTGTTACCTTCTGAGCGATCGTAAAGGCTATCGCTTCCACTACTAAAATCAGTACCTGACAGATTCTCGTTCTGTTGGTCTTCCAGGATATCTGCGAATTCATTTTCACTTAGTTTTGTGGCCATTTACAGTTCCTAAAAGAAATTAACGTTAAACATATATAGGGTCGAAAACTATCTACTGGGTCATTAATGTCCCATCAAAAAATACTGCAGGGACATAAGCGTCCCAAAGTAAATAAATATCCAAAATCTTTGGAAATAAACAATTAAATATATATTTTGTAACTTACCATAATCAAATTTAGGTTCCGATTTAAAAACAGTAAGGAATTAAAGCATTTGAACAATTATTTTAAGCACAAGAACGCAATTAGCACTAGTTTCTTTGAGTACTGTCGACAAATTGATGAGAAAAAACAAAAAAAAATGCCTAATAACGTGCATGTTTGTAAGAATAAAATGTAGATAACCCCATAAACTAATACTTGGGACTTCTTTGCACCACTTTAAGTAACTTATAAGAGATTTGGGAACTTACAAACTTTTCGTGGGACAATAGTGTCCCTGGAGGGTCGAAAGGGTTAAAAAAAAAAAACTAGCAAGGAAGGCTAAGTTCGGGTGTAACCGAACATTTCATACTCAGCTTTGGAGACAAAATAAGGGAAAATCACCATGTAGGAAAATGAACTTAGGATAACACTAGAATGTGTTTGTATGACATGGGTTTCAAATGGAAGGTATTAAAGAGTATTTTAAAAGAGAGTGGGCCATAGTTCTATAGGTAGACGCCTTTTCGAGATATCGCCATAAAGGTGGAGCAGGGGTGACTCTGTAATGTGTTTGTAGGATACGGGTAGTTTTATATGTGAAGGCATTTTCGAGATATCGACCAAAATATGGACCAGAATGGCACAGAACATCATCTGTCGGGTACCGCTAATTTATTTATATATGTAATACCACGAAAAATATTTCTGCCAAGATTCCAAGGGCTTTTGATTTCGCCCAGCAAAACGTTTTCGTTTTCTTCTACTTAATATGGTAGGTGTCACACCCATTTTACAAAGTTTCTTCTAAGGCTATATTTCGCGTCTATAAACCAATCCAATTACCAAGTTTCATTCCTTTTTTTGTGCCTGGTATAGAGTTATGGAATTTTTTCATTTTTCGTAATTTTCGATATCGAACGAAAAAGTGGGCGTGGTCATATTCAGATTTCGGTTATTTTTTATACCAAGATAAAGTGAGTTCAGATAAGTACGTGAACTAGTTAGGAAGTATATATCGATTTTTGCTCAAGTTATCGTGTTAATGGCCGAGCGGAAGGACAGACGGCCGACTGTGTATAAAAACTGGGCCTGGCTTTAACCGATTTCAACCATTTTCACAGAAACCAGTTATCGTCATAGAATCTACGCCGCTACCAAATTTCATAAGGATTGGTAAGTTTTTGTTCGACTTATGGCATTAAAAGTTTTATAGAAATTAAATGAAAAAGGGCGGAGCCACGCCCGTTTTGAAATTTTCTTTTATTTTTGTATTTTGTTGCACTACATTATTACTGGAGTTGAATGTTGACATAATTTACTTATATACTGTAAAGATATAAAATTTTTTTTTAAATTGGAATTAAAAAAAATTTTTGTTTAAAAAGTGGGCGTGTTCTTCATCTGATTTTTATTTAGCACATATATAGTAATAGTAGTAACGTTCCTGCTAAATTACATCATGATCAACTACTGCCAAATTACAGCTTCCAAAGCTTTTAAATCACCTTCTTCTAAAAGTGGGCGGTGCCATGACCATTGTCCAAAATTTTACTAATTTTCTATTTTGCGTCATTAGGCCAACCCACCTACCAAGTTCCACCGCTTTATCCGTCTTTTGTAATGAATTGTCGCATTTTTTCGGTTTTTCAAAATTTTCGATATCGAAAAGGTGGGTGGGGTTATAGTCCGATATCTTTCATTTAAATAGCCATATGAGACGAGAGCCGAGGAAACTACATTCCAAATTTCATCAAGATACCTCAATATTTACTGAAGTTATCGTATTAATGGACAGACGGACGGACATGGCTCAATCAAATTTTTTTCGATACTGATGATTTTGATATATGGAGGTCTATATCTGTCTCGATTCCTTTATACATGTACAAGCAACCAAAGTTAATATACTCTGTGTGCAAGGCACGCTGAATATAATAAAGGTCGAAATTTTCACGTTGGACTGTTGGACGTCAAAAATACTTTTAACTCAGCCAGGTATGGTGACATGCTTGAGGCACTTCAAGGTACCGCAATATATTTTAATACTATTAACTTTCGTAACAGCACGTAGCTGCAGTATGGAGCAACTTAAACTAAACTAAGTCACGCACAGTCGAAACAAATGGATGACTAATCATGGCCTCCAGCTAACAAAAGCAAAAACCGATATTGTAATTTTCATGAAGAAATATGTCCCCGCTATCATAAAAATGGCGGTTGGGGACCAGTAAATATAGACACGTACTTTAACGACCCCCAGCAAGTTAAGGGGCTTAGAACATACCCGCCGCAGGTATTTCTGTCGTTAGAGAGGGGGCGTATTGGGTCGATGACGCTAAGAAACTTTGTTTTTTTTTTAATTAAAAAAACGTTATCGATAACAATTTTTTGAAAAAAAAAAACAACGTTTTTAGCGGAAATTTTTGGGTCGGACAGGGTATACATATGAAAATTTTTTAGTAGGTCATGAAAAAAAACTTAAAAATCAAAGTCGAAAAAAGTCAAAAAAATTAAATTTCGCAGGCTCAAAAATAATTATTTTGGGTCCACGTAGTGTAACTTTTTTTGCTGAGCCCAAATCCTATCGAAAGATCGATGGCGCGATATCGGTTAACTTTCGTCAATACAAATCGACCCACCCTAATATACATACATAAGTGCTACAAACCCTAGCCCATTATCGTGAGAGCACGTACGGGACTCACGTAGCGCGCAAAGGTATCCGATGTAATGCCAAATGTTACGTTATGTTATTCTAGATTTTATTTTGCTATGTTATGTTATACTATGTTATGTTATTATATGTTATATTATGTAAGGTTTTATTATGTTATGTTTTTTTATGTTATGTTATGTTAGGTTACATATATTGTGTTATATTATGTTAAGTTATGTTATGTTATTTTATGTTGTGCTATGTTTTTTATGTTATGTTATACCATTATATGTTATGTTATGCTTTGCTATGTTAAGCCGGGTTATGCCATGCATTTCGACCGAACCAATACAACTTTTGAATTTAAAAACGTCTTGCTTATCAACGCGCAAAACAAATAACATAACCATATCAATAAAAACCTAAATGAATATAAAGAATTGCACACTCATTACTAATGTAATATATGTAAATATTAAATTTCAAATAAAAGAAAAACTTGCTCCCACCACTTATTATTTAAATCCCTAAAAAATACAAAATTTTTCACAAAACCTCATATGTACTCGCAAAAACTTCTCAGCCAGTAAAAATATATTTTCAGCTAAGTTAACAACAAAATACATATTCAAAGCACGAACGGTACTCTCTACCTTTTCTGTTGTAAAAAAGTTACCGCAAAGACCGGACTTAAAAAAGAGGAAATATAAACTATGTGAGCTCGCAATATTGCGCTTCCCCAACTTACAGCAGAATTCGGTTACTTCCAGCGTTTATATAATTCATCGTTGCGTTTTTCATTTTTTATAACTTTCATGAACATGAAATGGTATATTAACTTTGGTCCGATGTTTGTAACCTTAAGAAAAATAGAAGATAGACTCACCATTAAGTATACCGAATTGATCAGAAGATTTCCTGAGAAAATCAGTTTGATCGGAGCTATATGTATATAGTATATACCTATCCCATACAACCGATCGTTCAGATAGAACGATTTTTGGCCATTTTTCCCTTAGTTTCCAATATAAAAACGTGAAACTTGGTGATGTATATTCTAATATATCATAGAAGATTTTCTGTAAAAATCATTTCGATCGGAGCTATATATAATATATATCCCATACAACCGATCGTTCAGATAAGGGGATTTTTTGCCATTTTTATACCTTTCATGAAAATGAAATGGTATATTAATTTCGTCACGAAACCCAAAATTGTAAGTCCTTAAAGGAAAATAGATAGGCCCACCATTAAGTATACCGAAATAATCAGGATGAAGAGCTGAGTTGATTTGGCCATGTCCGTCTGTCTGTTTGTATGCAAACTAGTTCCTAAATTTTTGAGATATCTTGATAAAATTTGGTGAGTAGGTGTATTTGGGTGTCCGATTAGACATTTGTCGGAACCGGCCGGATCGGACCACTATAGCATATATCCTCCATACAACCGATTTTTCAGAAAAATTGGATTTTTGTCATATTTTACTCATTTTAACAGATTGAAGATTCAAACTTCACCACATAATTTCGTATATTGCACATATTGTTGCCTGAAAAAATTTATGAGATCGGTCGTATATATAGTATATATCCCCCACAACCGATTGTTCAGATAAGAAACTTTTCGTAATTACTGCCTTATTTTAGGAGCTAGAGGCTTCAAATTTCACCGAATGCTTACGTATATAGCATATATTGTTGTCTGAAAAAGTCATAGAGACCGGTGGTATATATAGTATATATCTCATACAACCGATTATTCAGATAAGAAACTTTGCGCAATTTCTTCCCCATTTTTACAGCTAGAAGCTTCAAATTTCACCAAATGCTTACGTGTATAGCATATATTGTTGTCTGAAAAAATCATAGAGACCGGTGGTATATATAGTATATATCTCTTACAACCGATTGTTCAGATAAGAAACTTTGCGCAATTTCTTCCCCATTTTTACAGCTAGAAGCTTCAAAATTCATCAAATAGTTACGTTTACGTCATATATTGTTGAAATACGTGATTCTTAGTCATAGTTTTACACGCAGACCACAAAAAAACTGAAACTTTGTATCCTCACACAAAGTACCTACCTGTTTTAGTTGTATATATTTATCTTAAAAATCGTTTAGGTATGTAGATCTGTTCACTATATATTTCTTATCTTATATATCCGATTATTCGGAGATTACGAACGGGATAAAATTATTGTTCAGCCCCATTCATGAAAGGCGTGAAGTCTTCGGCACAGCCGAAGACAGTCCCGTTCTTACTTGTTTATTTTATATTTATCTTAAAAATCGTTTAGGTATGTACATCTGTTCACTATATATTTCTTATCTTATTCATCCGATTATTCGGAGATTACGAACGGGATAAGAATTTTGTTCACCCCCATTCATGAAAGGTATGAACTTTTCGACACAGCCGAAGACAGTCCCGTCCTTAGTTGTTTTTATTTATTTTTTGCTCTCTTGTACCCATTCAATCTACCAATTCGTATATCTTGTTTTGTTTTGTTCTTACTGCGGAAGAGATACAACATAAAACCGTAAGTAAGATTTAATGTTTTTAATGAATTTATCGCGTGTAGGGAATTTGAAAGTAGAAATGCGTGTTCAGCTGCTGAGAAAATTAAAACTAAACGGTGAAGACATGGCGTTTACTTAGTAATTATGTTCGTATCTCATATATGGGGAGGAAACACACACTCACACACACCCAAATGAATTCATTTGAGCGTGTGCGCTTTTGCAAATCGTGTGAGCTCAGTGGCGAGTTTCTTTTACCAATTTTCATTAAGTCTTTTTGCGGTTTTATGTTATACAATGGTGGAATTGCTTTAAAAGTACTTTTGTTTTGGTGCATAAACTGAGGTCACTCGAGGTGTTACGTATACGCTTAGGTGGCCATTGGGAATTAGTGCATACAAATGCAGTGTTGACATTTTAGCTTTTTTAGCTTTTATTTTCGCCGTTTAGCTTGAAAAATTGCGATTTAGCTTTAAGCTTTTTTTAGCCTTTTTCGGAATTTTTAAGCTCTTTTTAGCTTTTTTCAAAGTTTTACAAAAATCTAGGTAAACAGTTAAAGTACTAGTACTACTATCGCCACGAAGCGAACAGAACTAACTAAGGCTAAGTTTATGATCGAGCGTAATCGCATCGCGCGATGCGACGAGAATCGCTGTTAGCGATCAATTATATTAGTGCATGTGGAGATGTTTATGACAAAGCGATTTAGCGTAAAGCGAATTGAGCGATTACAAGCGACAAAAGCGACGAAAATTTGCAACCAAATATTTTGATTTAGTTGAGCGAAATTAGCGAAACAATATGGATGTTTTTATTGAAAAGATACGAGACAAGCAGTGTTTGTGGAATTTGCGTCATGCAGTTTACCACAATCGCGATTAGATGCACTTGATATTTTTTTTCTTATGTATACTTTTTAAATATTTTTTTCGTAACAAATAACTATTTTCTAATAATAAAATTTTATGAGTTAATTTACGAATGTTGCTTTCTCTACACTGCCACAACGTGAATAAAAAGATAACGCTAGCGAAAATGTAACAAGCGATGGAGCGTTTCTCGTCGCATCGAGCGATGCGATTACGCTCGATCATAAACTTAGCCTAACGCGCTTTACGTAGCTTCACACACAGCTGTTCGTTCTGTCGATCATTTATCAAAAATTCAAAGGAACTTGTTCCACGATAGTGCAATATCAACAGAAATAAAATTGTCTCGATCAAAGTGCAGTGCGCTAGTTAGAAATGTACTATGTCCATAATTTAAAAAGCGATAATATCCGACATAGATAACAATCCAATTAGCTTAATTATAGATGAGTCCACAGACATAAGCGTTAATGATTACCTCGGAATAGTAATAAGATATTATAGTTGCAATAGTAAATTAAAAAATTTCTTAAGCTATCAGCTATCGAGGATTGCACGGCAAAGGGACTGATTCCTTCAATTTTAAGAACATTGAATGAATTTGGGTTGGATTTTGAACATTTAACGGGCTTAGGAACAGATAAGGATAGGGTCATGGTAGGCAGAAATTGAGGCGCAGTAACTTTATTAAAGCAACATCAACCTAAAGTCATTTTAGTTCCGTGTGTCTGAACCGAAACAGAATTTTTGATTGCAGAAACATATAACTAGTTTTCTAAATCCGCAAGTAGACAAAGGAGCTATGCAATGCTATATGCTACCATAAACGAAAGATTCGAGCCATTGAAAATTGTTAGGGCATGCTCAACTCCGTGGTAGTCCATCGAAGTAGCCGTCAAAAAAGAGTGGCGAATCAATGGCTAGAGTTGAAAACCCACTTTTGGTATTGGTGCTGTTGCGGATTCGTGCCATAAAACAAAGCTTTTGTCAAATCTTTTCACGCACGATTATTTGGCTTATTTACACTTTTCCTATGCCCCATATTAAAAAGAGGTCCAAACCGTGAATAAGCTCTTTGACAGCAACCCGGCAGATCCCCTTAAAATGTTTAGTGATCTCAAGTATCTGCTTTCAACCATCTGTTCACTTGTAACATTTCACTCAGACACTTTTGATCCGGTGTCTTCTCCTTTAACGCCGTTATTGGTTCTTATTCCCAATTTTCATTACTCCTATGAGGAATTCACATTTGCAAAAAATTATACGAGAAAACTGCCGTAGTTTAATTTTAAAAGATATAAATTTATTCTCTATTGAAAAGGCACTGAGTGCTGTAAATCCATTTATATTTGATAGTTTCACACAAGAAAAGTGTAGATATTCAAATGATGAAATACATAACATTGAAATGAAGTGGAAGAAATTGCATCTACATGAATGGGACAACGTAGGTTGGGTACAAGTTCGAGAATATAAAAACGCTCTTTGGGAAAATCCCTTTGCCAAATCTCTCCATCTAAATGCTGCTAGCCTCTTCAAATGAACCACCCTTCTATTTCGTGGTTTCCTAATTATTTGTCTGCGGTAGATGACATCACTGATCCTCTTCACAACTCTGTACAGGCCTTCCCCACTGCACCGATATTTGGGTGGAACACCTTTTCGCCGGTGAGGGTTGTATAGCAGTACTAAATCTCCCTCTCGAAAACCTTCCGAATTATTTCCCTTGTCGTACCTGCGTTTCATCTTACTACTCATTATCCGGGATCGTTCCCTGACACTCTGTTGTGTGGCCAATGAACTACTTCGTAGAGCTTGCGCTTGATGGATTGCCTTCGCATAATCAGTATCGTTCCCACGTTTCACAACAGTAGTGCGCTCCGGCTTGAAACTACCCTCGCATTCTTTCTGGGAAATTCGTTGCTTCGTTTTTGTGCGTCCATTAGGTTTTGTCAATGCCAGTGCTTCTCCCGCAGGTGCTTTTAATTTTGCTTTATTTGGCCCATTCGACTGGTACAACATTGTACCACCAGTACTATTATGTGGTCCAACATTTGTACCAGCAGTTCTCAACGTACAATAATAATAAAAAATTTTCATATTGATGGATAATCATTTATGGAAAAATAAAAGTCTTACAAAAAAGTATATCACTTCCAAGAAAAATGTTTAAAAAGTAAACACACAATTCTTAAATTTCGAAAATTATGTATGAGGCTAATTTATTTTTGAGTATGATATTTTTCGAAGCACATCTTGCAAAGTGATATATCACATTGCTGTGAAATTTGTTTTGTTCTGGTTTGTGTTTTGCCCTGCGCACACTTTGCGCAACGTCTTCGAGTCTAAAAGGAATTGGTAAATGCAAAGATACGTTGCCCAGCTCCCTTTTTTCGTTGAGATATACGGCTAACTGAGTGGGATCCGCGTACGGCTGCAGATTAAATACCTTTAATATCTGATATTAATGACCAGATGTGCTGACTCTGAACGATGACTCATTTCTTTCCCATTTTTCGTTTGTTGGTGGTAAATTTTTTCTATTTTTCTTTAATTGCTTTAGTTAGCTTTAACCACACGAGCGCCTAAAGTTCCATCGTATTGATTTTGTTCTCTTCCATTGTATATATTGAAATCATACATGTATCCCGTCTCAGAGTCACAACGCAGCCATATTTATACTCAGTTGAGCAGAGCTCACAGAGTATATTAAGTTTGATTGGATAACGGTTGGTTGTACATATATAAAGGAATTGAGATAGATATAGACTTCCATATATCAAAATAATCAGGATCCAAAAAAAATTTGATTGAGCCATGTCCGTCCGCCCGTTAACACGATAACTTGAGTAAATTTTGAGGTATCTTGATGAAATTTGGTATGTAGATTCCTGAGCACTCATCTCAGATCGCTATTTAAAATGAACGATATCGGACTATAACCACGCCCACTTTTTCGTTATCGAAAATTTCGAAAAACCGAAAAAATGCGATAATTCATTGCCAAAGGTGGTTAAAGCGATGAAACTTGGTAGATGGGTTGACGTTCTAACGCAGAATAGAAAATTAGTAAGATTTTGGACAATGGGCGTGGCACCGCCCACTTTTACAAGAAGGTAATTTAAAAGTTTTGCAAGCTGTAATTTGGCAGTCGTTGAAGATATCATGATGAAATTTTGCAGGAACGTTACTACTATTACTCTATATGTGCTAAATAAAAATTAGAAAAATTGGATGAAGAAATTTTTTTAAATTCAAATTTTAACAAAAAATTTAATATCTTTACTGTATAAAAGTAAATTAAGTCAAAATTCAACTCCAGTAATGATATGATGCAACAAAATACAAAAATAAAAGAAAATTTCAAAATGGGCATGGCTCCGCCCATTTTCATTTAGTTTGTCTAGAATACTTTTAATGCCATAAGTCGAACAAAAATTTACCACTCCATCTCAAATTTGGTAGGAGCATAGATTCTATGACGGTAACTGTTCTCTGTGAAAATGGGCGAAATCGGTTGAAGACACGCCCAGTTTTTATACACAGTCCACCGTCTGTCCTTCCGCTCGGCCGTTAACACAATAACTTGAGGAAAAACCGATATATCTTTACTAAACTTAGCCCACGTACTTATCTGAGCTCACTTTATCTTGGTATAAAAAATGGCCGAAATCCGACCATAACCACGCCCACTTTATCGATATCGAAAATTACGAAAAATGAAAAAAATGCCATAATTCTATACCAAATACGAAAAAAGGGATGAAACATGGTAACTGGATTGGTTTATTGACGCAAAATATAACTTTGGAAAAAACTTTGTAAAATGGGTGTGACACCTACCATATTAAGTAGAAGAAAATGAAAAAGTTCTACAAGGCGAAATCAACATCCCTTGGAATCTTGGCAGGAATACTGTTAGTGGTATTGCATATATAAATAAATTAGCAGTACCCGATAGATGATTTTCTGGATCACCTGGTCCACATTTTGGTCGATATCGCGAGAACGCCTTCACATATACATCTAAGGGCCACTCGCTTTTAAAACCCTCATTAATACTTTTTATTTGACACACGTATCGTACAAACACATTCTAGAATCACCCCTGGTCCACCTTTATGGCGATATCTCGAAAAGGCGTCCACCTATAGAACAAAGGATTACTGCCTTTTAAAATACTCATTACCACCTTTCATTTGATACCCATATCGTACAAACACATTCTAGAGTCACCCTGGCCCACCCTAATGGCGATATCTCGAAAAGGCGTCCACCTATAGAATTAATGCCCACTCCCTCTTAAAATGCTCAGTAACACCTTTCGTTTGATACCCATATCGTACAAACATTCTAGAGTCACCCTTGGTCCACCTTTATGGCGATATCTCGAAAAGGCGTCCACCTATAGAACTAAGGATTACTCGCTTTTAAAATACTCATTACCACCTTTCATTTGATACCCATATCGTACAAACACACTCAAGAGTCACCCTGGCCCACCCTAATGGCGATATCTCGAAAAGGCGTCCACCTATAGACCTAATGCCCACTCCCTCTTAAAATGCTCAGTAACGCCTTTCGTTTGATACCCATATCGCAAAAACATTCTAGAGTCACCCTTGGTCCACCTTTATGGCGATATCTCGAAAAGGCGTCCACCTATAGAACTAAGGATTACTCCCTTCTAAAATACTCATTACAACCTTTCATTTGATACCCATATCGTACAAACACATTCTAGAGTCACCCCTGGCCCACCCTAATGGCGATATCTCGAAAAGGCGTCCACCTATAGACCTAATGCCCACTCTCTCTTAAAATGCTCAGTAACACCTTTCGTTTGATACCCATATCGTAAAAACATTCTAGAGTCACCCTTGGTCCACCTTTATGGCGATATCTCGAAAAGGCGTTCACCTATAGAACTAAGGATTACTCCCTTTTAAAATACCCATTACCATCTTTCATTTGATACCCATATCATACAAACACATTCTAGAGTCACCCCTGGCCCACCCTAATGGCGACATTTCGAAAAGCGTCCACCTATAGACCTAATGCCCACTCCCTCTTAAAATGCTCAGTAACACCTTTCATTTGATTCCCATATAGTACAACTAGAGACACCCCTGGTCCACCTTTATGGCGATATCTCGAAACGGCGTCCACCTAGGGAACTAAGGATCACTCCTTTTCAAAATACTCATTAACAGCTTTTATTTGATACCCATATCGTACAAACATATTCTAGATTCACCCCTGGTCCACCTTTATGGCGATTTCTCGAAAAGGCGTTCACCTGTAGAACTAAAGCCCATTCCCTTTTAAAATACTCATTATTACCTTTCATTTGATACCCATATCGTACAAACACATTCTAGAATCACCCCTGGTCCACCTTTATGGCGATATCTCGAAAAGGCGTCCACCTATAGAACAAAGGATTACTCCCTTTTAAAATACTCATTACCACCTTTCATTTGATACCCGTATCGTACAAACACATTCTAGAGTCACCCTGGCCCACCCTAATGGCGATATCTCGAAAAGGCGTCCACCTATAGACCTAATGCCCACTCCCTCTTAAAATGCTCAGTAACACCTTTCGTTTGATACCCATATCGTACAAACATTCTAGAGTCACCCTTGGTCCACCTTTATGGCGATATCTCGAAAAGGCGTCCACCTATAGAACTAAGGATTACTCCCTTTTAAAATACTCATTACCACCTTTCATTTGATACCCATATCGTACAAACACATTCTAGAGTCACCCTGGCCCACCCTAATGGCGATATCTCGAAAAGGCGTCCACCTATAGACCTAATGCCCACTCCCTCTTAAAATGCTCAGTAACGCCTTTCGTTTGATACCCATATCGCAAAAACATTCTAGAGTCACCCTTGGTCCACCTTTATGGCGATATCTCGAAAAGGCGTCCACCTATAGAACTAAGGATTACTCCCTTCTAAAATACTCATTACCACCTTTCATTTGATACCCATATCGTACAAACACATTCTAGAGTCACCCCTGGCCCACCCTAATGGCGATATCTCGAAAAGGCGTCCACCTATAGTCCTAATGCCCACTCCCTCTTAAAATGCTCAGTAACACCTTTCGTTTGATACCCATATCGTACAAACACATTCTAGAGTCACCCCTGGCCTACCCTAATGACGATATCTCGAAAAGGCGTCCACCTATAGACCTCATGCCCACTCCCTCCTAAAATGCTCAGTAACACCTTTCTTTTGATACCCATATCGTAAAAACATTCTAGAGTCACCCTTGGTCCACCTTTATGGCGATATCTCGAAAAGGCGTTCACCTATAGAACTAAGGATTACTCCCTTTTAAAATACTCATTACCATCTTTCATTTGATACCCATATCATACAAACACATTCTAGAGTCACCCCTGGCCCACCCTAATGGCGACATTTCGAAAAGCGTCCACCTATAGACCTAATGCCCACTCCCTCTTAAAATGCTCAGTAACACCTTTCATTTGATTCCCATATCGTACAACTAGAGACACCCCTGGTCCACCTTTATGGCGATATCTCGAAACGGCGTCCACCTAGGGAACTAAGGATCACTCCTTTTCAAAATACTCATTAACAGCTTTTATTTGATACCCATATCGTACAAACATATTCTAGAGTCACCCCTGGTCCACCTTTATGGCGATTTCTCGAAAAGGCGTTCACCTATAGAACTAAAGCCCATTCCCTTTTAAAATACTCATTATTACCTTTCATTTGATACCCATATCGTACAAACACATTCTAGAGTCAGCCCTGGTCCACCTTTATGGCGATATCCCTAAATGGCGTCCATCCATAGAACTATGGCCTACTCTCACTTAAAATACTCTTTAATACCTTCCATTTGATACACATGTCATACAACAACATTCCAGGGTTACCCAGGTTCATTTTCTTACATGGTGATTTTCCTTATTTTGTCTCCATAGCTCTCAACTGAGTATGTAATGTTCGGTTACACCCGAACTTAGCCTTCCTTACTTGTTATTCCACGTTTTACTGATCTGAGTGGTATTTTTGAAATGTCCTTTTCAAATACTCCACAACTTCGTCGATGTAATAAGTTTTACAGCAATCGGTTGGTTTCTGAGAAAATGCAAAATATAATTTTGATGCCAAAAATTTATAGCGGTCACGAGATATTACAGTCTTAATAATAGCATTACTGATTGAACGATGTTTTATAATAATGATTTAAAGTCGGAAGCTTGTTAGAAGACATAACGATCATAGAGCCCAGCATAACTTGTATCAGTCTTTACTATATTTGAACTTTTTTTTGCGGTTTGAAACTCAAAAATGGGATCATTTGTACATTGTGCGATATACATGCACAGGCTTTGAGGAAACATCTTTTGAAAAATTTTGAAAGGGCAAAGAATTAAGAGGAATTTCCGGACTTATATTACGTCCACGGTAATCACTTATAATATGTATAGGTATGGAATTTTCTCAAAGAGATGACTATAATCTAAAGTTTGTTGAGATGTAATTCTCATTATCGTCTTTTGCTAATTTACTTACTTACTCACTTAATTGGCGCTTAACCGTCTAAGCGGTTATGGCCGTCCAACAAGGCGCGCCAGTCGCTCCTTCGCTCCGCCAACCGGCGCCAATTGGTCACACCATGGGAGTTTAAATCGTTTTCCACCTAGTCCTTCCAACGGAGTGGGGGCCGCCCTCTACCTCTGCTTCCATAGGCGGGTTCCGGTAGAAACACTTTCTTGGCCAGAGCATCATCTTTCATTCGCATAACATGGCCTAGCCAGCGCAGCTGCTGCGTTTTAATTCGCTGGACTATGTTGATGTCTGCATATAGCTCGTACAGCTCATCATTAAATCTTCCTCGGTACTCGCCATCGCCAACGCGTAGGGGTCCATAAATCTTTCGAAGAAATTTTCTCTCGAACACTCCCGAAGCCGCTTCATCTACTGTTGTCATGGTCCATGCTTCTGCCCCATATAGCAGGACGGGTACGATAAGTGACTTGTAGATTATGATTTTCGTTTGCCTAGAGAGGACTTTACTTTTCAATTGCCTACCTAGTCCAAAGTAGCATTTATTGGCAAGATTGATTCTTCGCTGGATTTCAGTGCTGATGTTGTTGCTAGTGTTGATGCTGGTTCCCAAATAAACGAAGTCTTTTACTATTTCGAAATTATGGCTGTCAACAGTAGCGTGGTTGCCAAGGCGCATATGCGCTGACTCTTTGCTCGATGACAGCAGGTACTTCGCTTTGTCCTCATTCTCCATCAAACCCATCTTTACAGCTCCTTTTTCCAGTTTGGAGTAAGCAGAACTAACAGCGCGGGTGTTTAGGCCGATGATATCAATGTCACCAGCATATGCCAGTAATTGCACGCTTTTATAGTATATTGTTCCATTGCGGTTAAGTTCTGCAGCTAGTATAATTTTCTCCAGCATCAAATTAAAGAAATCGCATGATAGGGGGTCACCCTGTCTGAAACCTCGTTTAGTTTCGAACGGCTCAGAGAGGTCCTCCCAATTCTGATTGAGCTGATGGTGTTGCTCAACGTCATTTTGCACAGCCGCATAAGTTTTGCGGGGAAACCAAATTGAGACATAGCGGCATATAGGCAGCTCCTTTTCATGCTGTCGAAGGCGGCTTTAAAGTCGACGAAGAGGTGATGTGTGTCGCTTCTCTTTTCACGGGTTTTTTCCAAGATTTGGCGCATTGTGAAAATCTGGTCGATGGTAGATTTACCAGGTCTGAAGCTGCACTGATAAGGTCCAATCAGCCGGTTCACGGTGGGCTTCAATCTTTCGCACAATATATTTGAAAGGACCTTATATGCGATAGTGGGCGCATTTTGTAGTATCCCCCTTCTTGTGGACGCTAAATTTTTGATAAATTGGATCCCAAAAATTCGTTCGGTGCTATAATGCTTTCAAAATCTGATAGCTCGCTATTGGATGATGCAGGGGAACCAGAATCTACGCCGTGCGAACCCAATTTTGGCAAATAATTATCATCATTTCCGTTCAAAAAATCAGTGCATGTATCATCTTCATCAGAATCAAGTATTTCATGAATCAACCGCTCGGTAATTTTGTCTGAGCTGAGTTTTTTCGAGATGGTATTTTTTATAAAAGAAAGACGAGAGAACACTTTTTTTTTTTTGAAGAGAGGCACTGTTGGTACGTATATGTACCAGTATAAAATACTACTGGTACATATAAGTACCAGCTCATTGAAACCCCACAAACTCAAGCAAATCTATGTAAATGGTTCACTAAATATGCTAAAGCTTGTAAATAAAATAAATATCCTCCATAAAAATAATTTGTTTGGCAGTTACAACCTTTTTTTTAAGATTATTATTCAAAAACCAAACACGCGTCCGAATCTTTCACTATTTAACTCAAAACTGAGCGTACTGCACAGGAGAAAATGATTTTATTTTTATGTGTACCTTTAGACAAACCAAAAAGCCTGCTTTTGTACATTTTTTATTCAGTTTGAGTGTGATTTTGAGGATTTAGTCCAATATACACATTTAGTGGTGCATACGGTATACCAACAGGTTCGAAAGGGTTAAATATATAATTACTTCATTCAGTTTAATTCTTGATTGCTGTTAGGTATAAAAACAAAATTTGGTTATTTTAACTTTAAATGTACATTGGTGGCAAACTTTTGTTGCCGAAGTAAGAAATAAATAACAAGCTCCGTATGAGAACTAATTTTTTTAAATTATGACAACGTTTCACTGACTACGGTTTTAAAAACCATGACTTAAGCGAATGCACTTAAATGGCCGAACTCTTTTAGGAAAAGGTACCGATGCCCGGCTGTTTCGGTTGGTTGATGTACTTATCAAGGCAAAGGTCGTCATCATAACCTTACAGGAAGCGCGCCATACGAGACAAGATAGAAGTACATCTTGGAACTGTTGCCTATGAACAAATGCGAAATTCGGAGCGAACATTTTAACTTCGTTGTGGGAAGGAAATTTCAACACAAAGTATTGTCCTTCACTTGGGATAAAGAGCGTTTCGTCTTAATTTTGTATGTCCCTAAGTGAAATTTAAAGCTACATACGATTACTACCACCGCCGTAATATAAAAATTTTCTGGGCGACTTTAAGGCCAGAATGGGCATGGAAGGTGTTTTCGGTCCTACAGCTAATCATTTTAGCCTCCACAATTACACTTCTCACAACAGCTTGGGGTTCGCCGCTGTTCGAAGAACATGTAACGAAATCGATCCCGTGGTTATCGATGGCAGGCACAGTTCAAGTGCCTTACATGCGAAAACTCTGCAAGTTTCAAATACCGTCGCTGACCACACCCTTGTTGCAGCCAAGATATGTGCATGCCGCTGGGAAGCAAAAACAAGCTTGCAGTGATACAGGGAAAGTGTGCCACCGAAAAACTTTTCACGAAAACCGCGGATGATAATTAATCAACTCGGCTCTCACACCTGCTAACTAAATGCATGCTGACAATATCACGTCGCTTGTCGAAAACAATGTATTAGATGATAACTTATGTATTTTAGGTGATTTTAACTTGAGTAACATTCGCTGGACTGATAGTGCTTGTAACTCTTTTCTCATGCCATCTAATATAAATTGTATTTTAAGTGTTAATTTGAAGCAAATCAATTTGTTTTTTAACGAGCTAGGCAAAATCTTAGATCTCATATTTGTGACTGATAATATTAACTACGTTATTTCTGAGTGCATGCCGCCCATGACTCAATGTGATAAACATCATAAGGCCACAACTCTAAGCGTTGAGTCTTATGAATACCTTCCGACTTTTCTAAATACTAATGATAAAATCATTTACAAATATGATACCTGTGATTTTGTGCATCTCAATAGTTTATTATTGGATGTTAACTGGACTGCTCTAATAGCAAATTCAAGTATCGGTGAGTGCTTTTCCAACTTCAAAGCTTTTATGCATGAGTTCTGTATGAATAATAAATCCATTAAAAAGAAGCGACCACATAGTATTCCATGGTACACAAAAGAATTAAAAAAGCTTAAAAACCTAAGAAACAAATTTCACAAAACGTTTTCTGCTTACTAATAATATATATTTTTATTATAAATATAAAAACTTTGCTGTCGAGTTCAATCGCCTAGATAAATATCTGTACAACAAATTAATTCGCGGCGCCGAGTGGAGTATTAAAAGTAATCCAAAATATTTTTGGACGTTTATCAAATCAAAAAGATCACGCTCTTTTATCCAAAGTCAGTGTTTCTTGATGATCAGTTCGCTGATGGGCCCAATGATATAGCAAATCTGTTTGCTACCTTTTTTAAATCAAATTTTACTACTGATAACGATGTCCCCTCATCAAGCTTTTCTTCAAATTTCTCACACCTTAATTTTGGGTCTCTTACCCTATCTTCAGAAGACATTGCCAAGGGGCAAGCTTTTCTTCAAATTTCTCGCACCTTAATTTTGGGTCCTAATTGCACCATTCAAAATTATATTCAATAAATCTCTTGCTTCAGGAACCTTCATTAATGATTGGAAAGTTGCTCACATAGTCCCAGTCTTAAAATCAGGTAAGAAAAACAATGTTCACAATTATAGACTTTTTTTTTTTTTTGCGTTGAGGCTGACAAATGCCTAATGCACCATAATTGCTGCCGTCGCAGCAACCGTGTGTCCGTAGAGTAAAAAACAGCCCCGTTCTGGAACCGTCGCCCACCCCGGCACCACTTTCGCATTACTTCAGGGTGGCGTTCCATAATTCCTATTTTTTAAGAGCCTACTGTTGTCTCTGCGTCCAGGTTCCCGCTATTTGCTCTGAGTGTCCATTTAATCGCCACTGCTTCGCATGCGCATTTCTCTGCGCTCCCTCTCAGCATCCATCAGGCGTGTCATTACTACAATTACACAATTATAGACCTATCTCAAAGCTCTCTACCATTTCTAAACTTTTTGAGTGCATTGTAACAGATAAACTGTATTTTGCAACCAAATCTCTTATTTGCCAAAATAAACACGGGTTTGTGTCTGTACGATCCACAGCCACGAATTTAGCTGTATTTGTAGATTATTGTCATACTGCTTTCTCAGCTGGATTCCAGGTTGATTGCGTATATATCGACTTCTCGAAGGCCTTTGACAAAGTTTTTCACAGAGTACTACTTGGAAAGCTTGCTCATATGGGTTTCCATTCCTGCTTTTTGAAATGGATACAATCATACCTCTCTAATAGACGCTGTGTTGTTACTATCGATGTTGTTTCATCAGAACCTTTCATTGCTTCATCCGCTGTTCCGCAAGGAAGCGTTCTAGGCCCTCTACTATCTGTTCTTTTCATCAACGACATAAGTAGTTGTTTTTTATTTGCAAATATTTACTGTATGCAGATGATCTCAAAATTTTCGCGGTAGTCAGGGACACTTCTGATGAAGCTAAGTTTCAAAGTGATATTGACGCTGTTCATTCGTGGTGTCTACGTTATAGACACTCTTTAAATATTAAAAAATGTTTTAAGATGACGTTTGCTAAAATTTTGAATGTTCGTATTACGAACTATAGCATTTCGAACACTTTCCTGCTCAATGTTACTGAAGTAAAAGATCTAGGGGTTATCTTTGATCCGAAGTTGGACATTAATAATCATGTTGACTTCATCACTGCAAAGTCCTACTCAGTACTTGGTTTTATCAGTCGGAATTTCACTAGGTTTTCTGACCATTACACTCTGAAAATGTTATATATAATATTTGTACGCTCGCGTCTTGAGTACGTAGTTTTCATGTGCAGGCCCTATAGCCAAGTTTCTATTAACAGAATAGAACGTATTCAAAATGTGTTTCCTAAATTCGCTTTAAGAACCTTAAAATTTGACGATCCTATCCCTTCGTATGCTTCGCGTCTCATGCTTATTGACCTACAATCTTTGGATAGTCGTAGGCCTATGTTGTCGATGATTTTTATATTCAATATTATTCAAGGGTTCCTTGATTGCCCTTCTCTCATGGAAAGGATTACTTTTAATATTCCTAGGCGTAACCTCCGACTCACTTACCCTTTTTACTGCAAAAAGGTTATAACTAATTTCGCCAGCAATGCTCCTCCTGCAAGATCTATGCGAGAATTTAATATTTTGTCTCAAACAATCGTCATTGATTTTTCAATGACCACTGAAGCTTTCCTAAATCTTTTTCGCTCATTACCTATAGATATTTAAACTTCTTTTAAATGCTTAGCATATTAATTTCTTAAGTTTAGTGTGTTACATACTTGTATTCTTTAAATACAAATGTATGTACTTGTTGTTAGTAGTTTGTAAGAAACTTTGTTTCATTGACGGTATTACAATAAATATAAATATAAAGCATTCTAGGACCTGACGATGAAGCTGAGCAGTGGAAGCACATTTCACTTCCACCACGTTTATCCGCTGCAGATATCATAGGTTTCCAGCGAGCCCAAAAAACCACATATGCCGATTTGGAATGTTAAGCTGCCTCGGAGAAAAAGACGTCGCCTGTAGACTAAAGCAACATATTGGCACGGCAATACTTGTTTTGTTGTCGTAAGGCAGAACTACGTGTATGCGAGGGTCTTGACTGCTCACTCATATGCCCGAATACTCTAGAAAAAAATCCGGAGAAAATGGAAAGTTTCAGACCGGAGCTGGTTCCTATCTAAGTGAATTACAAAGTTCACTTATGTTGTGAAGGAAGAACTTTTCTTCTTTGCTCGATAACGAGACAAGTAATAAAGCTGATTTCTTAATCGAAAATTACAGAAAACACAGTGAGAATGACAATATCTGGCTAGAGAGTAACATAACACCGGGAAGTGACGGACTACACGCTGCGCTGTTCAATCACGGAGGAAGTGTTACAAAATAAGGTAGGACGAGCACATGCTTCAATTGAAATTCAAGTGTGCTGTATCAAATTCTGAGAAAAGGCGTTCCCGCAAACCGAGCTAATATCATCAAAATCTGCCTGCCAAATATCCTGTACAAAATTCTGTCTATTGACCTGACTTTTTCAAATGGCGTTTGCAACACTACCAGCATCGCTACGATAGTGCGCGCCAATCGAGATAAAAATGGATTTCAGACAACCTTTTTGGCCTTATGCTGAATATTATAATATTAGCAACAGAACTAATTAGCTATGATCTTTTATATTTAAGCGAGCTTGGATATTAAATGAAGAATAACTCTTGTCAACAAGAGTTACTTTGGACTGAGTCAGCAAATTAAAATAAACTCCCCTGTCCATAAACAAAACTAATACACTACAAGTCGCGCATCATGCCTGTTCTAATGAATAGCTCGGAACGAGGACGGCGTAGGTAGAAGATAGGATGGGTATCCGATTGTTCCAACAACGAATAAAATCCCAAAAGCTTCGCTGGCTAGATCATGTTATGCGAATGGCCGAAAACACTTCAGCCAAGAAAGTATTTCAATCAACAGCGTCATTTGGTAGCAGGAGAAAGGGGAGAACTTCATTGCCAAGTGGAGAAAAACTTGGCTTCGCTTGATGCTCTCAATTCAAGTCAGTTTTTGCTAGGCTCTGATAGCTAGCTTAACTTGTTCCGAAATGATAAGAATAATGATGATGCGCTGTGACAGGCAGCTGTTATGCTCCATTATACACATAAGGTTAATGGCAAATGACACTTTAAATTATTAAAGGTGCGATAATACACTATCGGTAAAAAAGAAATGAGAATTTAGCTCAGTAAAAAGTAGGTAGTATTGCTACTAAGCCACAAGAATAATCGATCCGACGTTGACAATAGCAATGGAGCAGCAGTATTTAAGGACAGCAGCCCAGGCGATTAATGTCAGAGCTGGAACCGTGGTTGAAACAACAGCATGAATATGCCGCTTTGTGTTTGACTTTCAATATCTCTTAAGAGTTGAATGTTTCGAAGGCCTGATTTACTTATAAAATGTCGAAGGCCCGATTTACCGATGCTTTGACTAAAAAGACCGAACAACTAAAATTTATTACAAAATGTATGAGTGGCAATTCCTCATAAACATGCTCTAAAGTAAAGCAGTTGGCCAATTTATTGGATTCTTGTATTCAGTGTAAAGTTTTAAGTGGTTTCCACGGTAACAAATATAAAATTTTACTAAAACATAGCACATACGGCGAAAAGGATACCTTTTAATTTTCTCAAGAGCTATCATTTTCTAAAAAATGTTTCCTTCTCGTAGGTTTTTCTGTTTCAGTTGCGCTATCGACTCTTCGGGAGTTTTGGTTCAATAAAGAAATTATCAATTTCTATGCATTGACGTAGTATAATAGGCCTATATGTAGGCATAATCTGAGCATAGTTATTTCTTCCCCAATCAAATATTTACATAAACTCCAATCAATATTCATGCTTGTGTTTCTTTTTTAAAGTAAGCATTTCGACAAAGAAAATTAATGATAATTTTAACAAAGTTTTTTAAATTAATTTTGTGTTATTTATGAAACGTGTAAAGTCAACGAACAGCATCAACGCGAAAGGTTGAGTACCCACGAACACACCACACGCATCAGCCATCAATCACAATAAAATTAAATTTGCATACTTAACTAAATATGTACATATGTATGTAGGGTAGGGTGTGTACTGAAATATTTTTCCTGAATATACACTAGACTAAGTCATGTAAAAAACCTTACAAATCAAAGTCGAAAAAAAGTAAAAAAAATGAAATTTCGCAGGCACGAAAATCATTTTTTTTTGGTATGCGTAGTGTAACTTTCTTCCTGAGCCCAAATCCTATCGAAAAGTCGATGGCGCGATATCGGTTAACTTTCACCCATACAAATCGAACCACCCTAATATACACCCATTCACAAAAACATATATATTTATATTTAAATACACATGAGCTAACAAGCTCGTTCACGTACCTGTATTTATACACACAATCATATATTAACATACGTTTTTTCCCAACAGTGGAAAGAACAAGTCTATCACGGGTAGTTTCATACAAATAACAATTATAGCCAAAAAAAAACTAAGCAAGTTTACAGACTGCTGTTGAAGTTTACGTTATCTCGGTTGTAGCTTTGAAAGCGCCATTTCGATGCCACCTTGTACTCGATACCTCAACTCATTTAAAAGGATAAAGTAATAGATTACAAGAACTCGTATATTATCATTAAAAATAAACAAGTAAGGAAGGCCAAGTTCGGGTGCATTTCGGGAACATTGCATACTCAGCTGAGAGCTTTGGAGACAAAATAAGGGAAAATCACCATGTAAGAAAATGAACCTAGGGTAACCCTGGAATGTGTTTGTACGATATGGGTATCAAATGAAAGGTGTTAATGAGTATTTTAAAAGGGAGTGAGCCTTAGTTCTATAGGTGGACGCCTTTTCGAGATATCTATTTTACAAAGTTTTTCTCAAAGTTATATTTTGCGTCAATAACCCAATCCAATTGCCATGTTTCATCCCTTTTTTCGTATTTGGTATAAAATTATGGCATTTTTTTTAATTTTTCGTAATTTTCGATATCGACAAAGTGGGCGTGGTCATAGTCGGATTTCGGCCATTTTTTATACCAAGATGAAGTAAGTTGAGATAAGTAGTGAACTAAGTTTAGTAAAGATATATCGATTTTTGCTCAAGTTATCGTGTTAACGGCCGATCAGAAGCACAGATGGGCGACTGTGTATAAAAACTGGGCGTGGCTTCAACCGATTTCGCCCTTTTTCACAGAAAATAGTTATCGTCATAAATTTCACAAGTATTGGTAATTTTTGATCGACTTATGTCACTAAAAGTATTTTAGAGACACTTTAAATGAAAAAGGGGGGAGCCACGCCAATTTTGAAATTTTCTTTTATTTTTGTACTTTGTTGCACCATATCATTACTGTAGTTGAATGTTGACATAATTTACTTATATACTGTAAAAATATTATAGTTTTTGTTAAAATTTGACTTAAACATTTTTTTTTTAAGTGGACGTGTTCTTCATCCGATTTTGCAAATTTTTATTTAACATATATATAGTAATAGTAGAAACGTTCCTGCAAAATTTCATCATTATATCTTCAACGACTGGCAAATTACAGCTTGCAAAACTTTTAAATTACCTTCTTTTAAAAGTAGGCGGTTCCACGCCCATTGTCCAAAATTGTACAAATTTTCTATTCTGCCCCACAAGGTCAACCCGCCTACCAAGTTTCATTGCTTTATGCGTCTTTGGAAATGAATTATCGCATTTTGTCGGTTTTTCGCAATTTTCGATATCGAAAAAGTGGGCGTGATTATAGTCCGATTTCGTTCATTTTAAATATCGATCTAAGATGAGTGCCCAGGAACCTACGTACCTAATTTCATCAAGTTCTCGTGTTAACGGAGAGAGGGACAGACGGACGGACGGACATGGCTCAATCACATTTTTTTTCTATACTGATGATTTTAATATATGGAAGTCTATATCTATCTCGATTCCTTTATACCTGTACAACCAACCGTTATCCAATCAAAGTTCTTTATCGTTAATACAACAACAACAACAGCAACAATATTAAACATTCTAGGCTATCCCGCCGCACACCCCCTAGTTCCATGCAGAACTTGGGATCGCCAAAGCCTCACCTGGCAGATATGTGTACGATATATTCATATTTGTAACAGGATTCCCCTCGTGTAGGTGAAGGTGACAATTTAGTTGCGCAAGCATTGAAGCTATAAAGCTTTGTATTGCGCTTATCAACCCCTTGAAGTTGCACGCTTTGGCAAATGTTATTCTCCGTATGAGTTCCTCACCACTCATTGTTTCAAATCATTTTGGCAAGAAAAAGCCCATGATAAGTAAATGAGCTTCAGAAGAAAAAATTATGCGAAATAACAACTCATACAAAGGATCAAAACTGGCATTGGTGGCATACTCCATTGGGACTCATCCATGGTTCATCCTAGACTAATCGCTTTTTTGCAGGGTTATGCACGTTAGTTAGTAAAATGTGTAATAGTAAATGTTCGTGTTTCATAATGTCGTGACTTCTGAAAAAGTGTTTGCCACAGGCGGTGCACAAAGTTTATGCTGTAATTTAATTGTATAAAAAAAAATGTTCTTCTGCGTTTGAGTATAAAACAAAATAACAGAGGCGGACATAACAATTAAATAGCAAAAACAAAATTTGTGAAATTATGATTATTTTCATTTAATTTAAAAAGCTATTTTCGTTTAAAGATAAACAAATAAAATGTAATTTAATTAAAATTTAAATACAAGTTGCAAGGAGAGAAAATCCAAATTAGTAATGCCAAGGACAGCTGACCAACCAAAAACTTGTAAAATTAAATTGTTACATGGTGCGCTTTTTTTCTGGAAATTGCGGTACAGCACTTTTGTTAGTTTTTGATTTTTCTTTTCTTTTTCAATCTCAGTGTGATAAGTACACATTTATTATTATTGATTCTGTTGATAACATGATAGCATTTAAAATGTTACAGCAACAAAAATAGACGGTGGCAGTGTGTGTTCTTGTTGAAAGTCCAACTGCCGAAGTTTAAAGGGAATGCGAATTGCTCGACCGACATTTGGCAAATTGCACTACCCGTGCAGGACCTTTAAATATCTTGTTGCTTCTCCTGTGATGGCGCCACAGTAATATCGTCGGTAAAACCGAGCCCGGTAGACAAGACACGATACAACTCTGTATTAAGACTCCGATTCCACTTAGGTGTAAGGAATACTTCTGTATTTCACCCTATCAGGAAGACTAAAGGGCCCATTGCTGATACGTAGCAACACTTAACTTGACTTAGAAGTCTATTAAATTTTGATTTTGTATGTAAGTTCTAAGTGACGTTTATATTTTGAGATGCCATTTGTTTGTTTCCATTTCATTTTGACATTTTGTCATACAAATTGACATTTATTGATTATGATGCCAGATTGTATGCGCTAAGTGGAGTATAATCGTGGCTAAGTTTTCAAGTTTACGTCAATTCAAGTCAAGTCTATGCTAAGTATCAGTAATGGGCCCTTAAGCTCTTAGCCATTAAGAGCGGAAAAGATGATTACTCCAGCTTTTGAGTAGTTCACGTTATGATCCACTGTTCCCACTCCGATTATCTTCCCCAATTGTCTAAGCAGATACCCTATACCTTAACTCCAATAATGTTGAGTTGAGTATTCAAGCTTGAAGGTTCTCTCTTTTTGAATAATACAGTCATGGTTTTGAGTTTGTTCTCAAGGGTGTTTTTGACACTGTGGAGTACTTCGTACAACGAAGTCTCGCTTCATCCTCCCTTAAGCTTTATCGGTCAGACTGCTGCCATCGCCGAACAGATAAGGACCTGAACAAGTGATGTGTCCGTTTCCAGTCTCATACTAATATATGTGGGGAAAGTATATGTTGGCCATTTTATTTGATCTCCGTTTAAGTTTGAGTCATCGGGAAGCAAAGGAAGCTGTCATGTCTTGTTACCAAGCAGCCAAAATCGGTTATTCAGCTAAGCGGTAATTAATGGTGATGATGATGAGTCAAGCTGTTAAACTCGAGATCGCATGGTCTCAGCTTTATTCTCAGCAGTCGGCTCGGTGAGGCTCTGCTATAAAATTATACCTGTCCCTTAGTTATGGCACTAGTTATAGGGTGAGGTTTCTGGAAGAACTAGTTATATCTCTGAGCAGCAGTCTCTGTTTCAGTTTATCTTTCTGGCTAGTATATTCCCCTCTAAAGACTCATTGAGACGGATCCAGGTATGGATTTACTCAAAGAACCCACCGCCTATGGACGTCCGTTACTGCAACCTTATCAACAACAATGGTCGTAAGCCAATCAAGCAACTTAAACTTGTACCCAAAAGGATAACGAACTCGAACTAGAGCATAAACCGGAACGAATAATGGACCAAAACCGAACCCGGAACCTGATCGACACCATAACTGGAACCAAAACCCGACCTAAACCAAAATTTAAACATAAATTTAGAGGTCGCTAGTCTCGGGACGTATACTTTGTACAAGAAAGCGGCATCGTATAGTTTCGCCCTTATCCATATAAAGACGCACATCTCACAGGGTGTAGCTAGTCAATGTTTTGTTGTACTTTGTTGTACTCTATCGGAATAACTATTTGTTCCAGATATTTAAAGTCGTTATGTAAACAATATAAACCTTTTTACAACAAATGTGTACTTGTACATAAGGGCATTATCACTTATACATATAGTCTTCCATTAAATAAAATTATCAGCATTGAAAAAAAAAATTTATTCAGCCTTGTCCCTCCGTCTGCCCGTCCGTTAAAACGAAAACTTGAGTACAAAGTGCGATATCTTTAAAAAATTTAGTACACTGGCTTATTGAGTAAATAAGACGATAACCATGCCCACTTTTTCGAAATCGAAAATTTCGAAAATTGGAAATAATTCCTTAATTCATTATCATAGAAAGATAAACCGATGAAACTTGTCATGTGGGTTCAAAATTTCAAAATCCGTCGATGATAACTCATTGAAACATGTTCAACACATTGACCCTACGGAAAAGATTAGCGACCACGCTTACTTAAAACAAGTAAGGAAGGCTAAGTTCGGGTGTAACCGAACATAACATACTCAGTTGAGAGCTATGGAGACAAAATAAGGAAAATCAATCTGAGGTAACCCTGGAATGTGGTTGTATAACATGTGTATCAAATGAAAGGTATTAAAGAGTATTTTAAGAGAGAGTAGGCCATAGTTCTATGGATGAACGCCATTTAGGGATATCGCCATAAAGGAGGACCAGGGCTGACTCTAGAATTTGTTTGTACGATATGGGTATCAAATGAAAGGTGTTACTGAGCATTTTAAGAGGGAGTGGGCCTTAGGTCTATCGGTGGACGCCTTTTCGAGATGTCCCCATTAATGTGGACCAGGGGTGATTCTATAATGTGTTTGTACGATATGGGTATCAAATAAAAGGTGGTAATGAGTATTTTAAAAGGGAATGGGCTTTAGTTCTATAGGTGAACGCCTTTTCGAGAAATCGCCATAAAGGTGGACCAGGGGTGACTCTAGAATATGTTTGTACGATATGGGTATCAAATGAAAGCTGTTAATGAGTATTTTGAAAAGGAGTGATCCTTAGTTCCATAGGTGGACGCCGTTTCGAGATATCGCCATAAAGGTGGACCAGGGGTGTCTCTAGAATGTGTTTGTACGATATGGGAATCAAATGAAAGGTGTTACTGAGAATTTTAAGAGGGAGTGGGCATTAGGTCTATAGGTGGACGCCTTTTCGAGATATCGCCATTAGGGTGGGCCAGGGGTGACTCTAGAATGTTTGTACGATATGGGTATCAAACGAAAGGTGTTACTGAGCATTTTAAGAGGGAGTGGGCATGATTTCTATAGGTGGACGCCTTTTCGAGATATCGTCATTAGGGTGGGCCAGGGGTGACTCTAGAATGTGTTTGTACGATATGTGCATCAAACGAAAGGTGTTACTGAGCATTTTAAGAGGGAGTGGGCATTAGGTCTATAGGTGGACGCCCTTTCGAGATATCGCCATTAGGTTGGGCCAGGGGTGACTCTAGAATGTTTGTACGATATGGGTATCAAACGAAAGGTGTTACTGAGCATTTTAAGAGGGAGTGGGCATTAGGTCTATAGGTGGACGCCTTTTCGAGATATCGCCATTAGGGTGGGCCAGGGGTGACTCTAGAATGTGTTTGTACGATATGGGTATCAAATGAAAGGTGGTAAGGAGTATTTTAAAAGGGAGTAATCCTTAGTTCTATAGGTGGACGCCTTTTCGAGATATCGCCATAAAGGTGGACCAAGGGTGACTCTAGAATGTTTGTACGATATGGGTATCAAACGAAAGGTGTTACTGAGCATTTTAAGAGGGAGTGGGCATTAGGTCTATTGGTGAACGCCTTTTCGAGATATCGCCATTAGGGTGGGCCAGGGTGACTCCAGAATGTGTTTGTACGATATGGGTATCAAATGAAAGGTGGTAATGACTATTTTAAAAGGGAGTAATCCTTAGTTCTATAGGTGGACGCCTTTTCGTGATATCGCCATAAAGGTGGACCAAGGGTGACTCTAGAATGTTTGTACGGTATGGGTATCAAACGAAAGGTGTTACTGAGCATTTTAAGAGGGAGTGGGCATTAGGTCTATAGGTGGACGCCTTTTCGAGATATCGCCATTAGGGTGGGCCAGGGTGACTCTAGAATGTGTTTGTACGATATGGGTATCAAATGAAAGGTGGTAATGAGTATTTTAAAAGGGAGTAATCCTTAGTTCTATAGGTGGACGCCTTTTCGAGATATCGCCATTAGGGTGGGACAGGGGTGAGTCTAGAATGTTTGTACGATATGGGTATCAAACGAAAGGTGTTACTGAGCATTTTAAGAGGGAGTGGACATTAGGTCTATAGGTGGACGCCTTTTCGAGATATCGCCATTAGGGTGGGCCAGGGGTGACTCTAGAATTTTTGTACGATATGAGTATCAAACGAAAGGTGTTACTGAGCATTTTAAGAGGGAGTGGACATTACGTCTATAGGTGGACGCCTTTTCGAGATATCGCCATTAGGGTGGGCCAAGGTGACTCTAGAATGTGTTTGTACGATATGGGTATCAAATGAAAGGTGGTAATGAGTATTTTAAAAGGGAGTCATCCTTAGTTCTATAGGTGGACGCCTTTTCGAAATATCGCCATTAGGGTGGGCCAGGTGTGACTCTAGAATGTTTGTACGATATGGGTATCAAACGAAAGGTGTTACTGAGCATTTTAAGAGGGAGTGGGCATTAGGTCTATAGGTGGACGCCTTTTCGAGATATCGCCATTAGGGTGGGCCAGGGGTGAACCTAGAATGTTTGTACGATATGGGTATCAAATTAAAGGTATTAATGAGGGTTTTAAAAGCGAGTGGCCCTTAGATGTATATGTGAAGGCGTTCTCGCGATATCGACCAAAATGTGGACCAGGTGATCCAGAAAATCATCTGTCGGGTACTGCTAATTTATTTATATATGCAATACCACTAACAGTATTCCTGCCAAGATTCCAAGGGCTGTTGATTTCACCTTGTAGAACTTTTTCATTTTCTTCTACTTAATATGGTAGGTGTCACACCCATTTTACAAAGTTTTTTCCAAAGTTATATTTTGCGTCAATAAACCAATCCAATTACCATGTTTCATCCCTTTTTTCGTATTTGGTATAGAATTATGGCATTTTTTTCATTTTTCGTAATTTTCGATATCGATAAAGTGGGCGTGGTTATGGTCAGATTTCGCCCATTTTTTATACCAAGAAAAAGTGAGTTCAGGTAAGTACGTGGGCTAAGTTTAGTAAAGATATATCGGATTTTGCTCAAGTTATTGTGTTAACGGCCGAGCGGAAGGACAGACGGTGGACTGTGTATAAAAACTGGGCGTGGCTTCCACCGATTTCGCCCATTTTCACAGAGAACAGTTACCGTCATAGAATCTATGCTCCTACCAAATTTGAGAAGGATTGGTAAATTTTTGTTCGACTTATGGCAATAAAAGTATTCTAGACAAACTAAATGAAAATGGGCGGAGCCACGCCCATTTCGAAATTTTCTTTTATTTTTGTATTTTGTTGCATCATATCATTACTGGAGTTGAATTTTGACTTAATTTACTTATATACAGTAAAGATATAAAATTTTTTGTTAAAATTTGAATTAAAAAAAATTTTTTTTTAAAAAGTGGGCGTGTTCTTCATCCAATTTTGCTAATTTTTATTTAGCACATATAGAGTAATAGTAGTAACGTTCCTGCCAAATTTCATCATGATATCTTCAACGACTGCCAAATTACAGCTTGCAAAACTTTTAAATTACCTTCTTGTAAAAGTGGGCGGTGCCATGCCCATTGTCCAAACTCTTACTAATTTTCTATTCTGCGTCATAACGTCAACCCATCTACCAAGTTTCGTTGCTTTATCTGTCTTTTGTAATGAATTATCGCACTTTTTCGGTTTTTCGAAATTTTCGATATCGAAAAAGTGGGCGTGGTTATAGTCCGATATCGTTCATTTTAAATAGCGATCTGAGATGAGTGCTCAGGAACCTACATACCAAATTTCATCAAGATACCTCAAAATTTACTCAAGTTATCGTGTTAACGGACGGACGGACGGACGGACGGACGGACGGACATGGCTCAATCAAATTTTTTTTCGATCCTGATTATTTTGATATATGGAAGTCTATATCTATCTCGATTCCTTTATATATGTACAACCAACCGTTATCCAATCAAACTTAATATACTCTGTGAGCTCTGCTCAACTGAGTATAAAAAATCGATATCGGAATATCAAACAATTGGAAAAAATGATTAGTTCATTACCAAAGGCCAATACAGTGACAAAACTAGACATATGGGTTGATTTAATGACGAGAAATAGAAACATGCTAAAATTGTGTAATATGGTCGTGGCAAATTTCAAAGGAAGAAAATTTAAAATTGTGCATGGCGTAAGTCAAAAGCCACTGAGCATTTAGCATGGAGGTTGCCTTTTCACCTTATATACACCTTTTTAAATGAATAAAATCAGTTCGTTACCACGACCGCTTTAAAAAAGATGATGATTTCAAACCCTAATGGCAACAAAAATATTAACATCCTTGTGGAATGTTACTAGGTTATGTTAGGTTGAACTGGCTGGTCCATGAAGACCTCACATAAAATGAATGTGTCCGTAATGTTACCAGAAGTTTTTTTTAGCGAGCAAACTGAAAAACCGTACGAAAAACCAGGACATATATCATAAAATAACTGCGCCCTCTTGACAAATACTAGAAGCTTTCAAGGACTTAAGCCACTTGTTGCTTCTAGATCGGGCAGCTGTATCACTCCTAAAAACTGGAGTCTTAGCCTGGCAAGCGCAGGCCATGAGAGGAATGTAACTAAATTATATGGATATTCGACTTAGTAGTTACATGGTGAAGCAAGGTACGAAAATTTAAAGTTTTGGAAAAGGGGTGTTGCACAACCCACATATACCTATAAGAAGAAAACTAAGTTGATATCACTTTGCAATTTTGCAAAATTATGGTTCTTAGTATTATATTTAGATACAAGAAAAATTCTTTTAAGACCACGCGATCAAATAAGTTCTAGCATTTTATTGCGGCTCTTTTATTTTGTCGTCAAACAAATTCCGGTGACACTATGGACACATTCAATCTATGTTAGGTCTTTATTGACCGGCCAATTCAACCCAACTTACAGGCAATATTTGCATGTGTATAAGTAGAATGTTTCAGCTTTCATATAATTTATTATTCTTCACATTCCTCTTTAAATATATTCTATATAAATATATATATACATATATATGAGAGCTCACGTTGGGTACATAATATTCGGCCTTGCCCGAGCTTGGACTTCCTTACTTGATGATGAGTATAAGCATCCTTTTGATCTTAGATATATGAGAGAAAGTATTTATTTGGCGGCTGACATGGTACGGTGGTAGCATGCTCCGCATACCACACCGAGGGCCTTGGGTTCAACTCCCTGACAAAGTAATATCATAAATTTAGAAAAAATTTGTTCAATTAGAGAATAGTTTTTCCAATCGAGGTCCATATCAGCAGTGTTCGGAAAACACTCCGAGTGTATTTCTACCATGAAAATATTCTCAGTGAAAACTTATCTGCATAAGACAAGTAGGTCTCGTCCATCCAATTTGTAGGAAAAAATAAAAGGAGCACGATGCAAAGCATTGAAGCTCGGCCTAAAATCTTTTTGGAGGTTATCGCGCCTTGAATTTATTTATTTTTATTAGATATTGACTAAAGCAGATGTTGTTCTATGTAACAACGGTCTATTACTTCGAACTGTTGCGCTTAAATTTGACCTCCTGTTATTTCGCACACAATGATTATCTATACCTAACGTTTTTTTTATATCATTTGCCAAATTCTCCAATTTTGTTCTGATTTTGTTTATGTTATCGATCTGCGTCAAGTTCATGTCAGCTCATTTATACATGCAAAGGTGTTAAGACATCATACTCAGAAAGCCTCAAAAGGGTTAATATCCCCAACTAGCAAACCTTCCATAGCATGCAGTGTTATTTACGCCCCTGTGCAAGTACTTAAGTGCATAAAAATATGTATATAGATATTTTCACATATCCAAAACAAAGCCTATGTAAATATAAACTCACTTCGAAAATTAAGTAGCTTTTCAGCAAGTTTCAGCATCAATGAACACGTCTAAGTCAAGTTAATAATTTTCGACCTGAGTTAAAAACTTTTAGTACTACATTTAGTTTTTTTATTATTTTAAGTATGTATAGTTAACCTGGGTCGACGAAAGTTAAGCGATATCGCACCATGGATTTTTCGATAGGATTTGGGCTCAGGAAAAAAAGTTCCACTACGCATACCCAAAAAAATATTTTTCGAGATTTTTTTTTTCAAAAACTGCATTTGCCAATTAACACGAAAAAAATACATAAAAAATGATCTGGAGCCCTGAAATGCATATGAAATCGAAAAACTCGATGAAATTTCGCAGGCTCGAAAATTATTTTTGGGGTATGCGTAGTGGAACTTGAAACTGGAACCTGGGGCCCTATTCAGTAACTACGAGTTTTGAACTGTACATTTTTCTTTCATACAAATTATATGAAGAAAAAGTGTACATTTTAAAACTCACAGTTACTGAATAGGGCCCCTGAGCCCAAATCCTATCGAAAAATCGATGGCGCGATATCGGTTAATACATCGAGCCAGTCTACTTTGTATACATACATGTGCATATGTACAAACACTTTTATTTATTTAATTTTGTCTGCTTAGTTGTGTTTGTTTATTTTTCTAAGCATGCTAATGCCACTTCTTCCACTACTCAAATGCACTTCGACAGTCATTTTAATACGTGGAGTTATAAGCGGTTGAATTTTTGTGTGCGCAATGTTGTTGTTATTGTTATAGCAGTGCGCTCTTTTATGGCATTATGTTTAGCCAAGTGTTACAGTCAATTGGTTTATAAAGCAGCAACGAAGGGCTAATTGTTTTCGAAAGATTTGCGTGTTTTTTTTTTTCTTTTTTTATGGTTAGTACACAACCGTCTAAGATCTTGATTAAAGCTATAACATGGTGCTACATAGTTTTACAAATTAAAGTAACATTAGCGGTGTTTTTTCTTACATCTATAGACGTTTACGCTTAAACTTTATATGGACTGCTAAGCGCCAAACTTTAAATACACCTCTGAAATTACTGCGCATAAAATTTGTACTACTAAATTTCAATACGCATTATACTCAGATGTAACTGAAATATGTATGTGTCTATGTTTCACCCTCTACACTAATTCTATGTGTTCTATGCGCGTCCACTATTCATCGCAACTGATTCAGCTATATGTTATACATTATGGCCACCAGAGGTTTGTGTCTCCGCTTTTAGGTATACCCTGTTCTGTAGCTAGTTATTTAACCACTGCAGCTATGTAGATGGGCCTTCTAAGCATTATCTAAGCGAGAATAAGCGTTTTTTATGCGCAAACGTAAACGTATACGCTTGTAAAAAAATAAGGCTACTACTTATATGAAAAAATATAAAATTAAATGGTAGGATAGTAATTTTTTTATTGAACCATACTAGCTCATATCCACATGGTTTGTCTGCTTAAAAAAATTCCAAGTATTTCTGGATAGAATAGGCTCGTATTTTTAAGAGTTTGAAAAAAAAACCGAAATTTTTGTGAAAAAAATCCCAAAATTATCCGAAATAATCCTGAAATGATAAAGCCTATATAATCCGAAAATGGATCTTGATGAACATCTATGCCCAAATTTATTCCAAATTCCAGAATTGATCCAAGTGAACCCCAATAGCATAAAATATTCCATTATGGTCCACACAATTTTCACAAATTATTTCGATCTGAGAGTGGCGTATTGAGGTTTTCTTGCACCCGGCGTAAAATATATTTACCCCCTCTTTTTATCAAAACAATATCCTTTATATTTTCAAAAACTATAAATAGATAAAATCGTAGGCTGAAGATATCATCTATAAGTAGACTCAAGTACATATTTAATAATAATATGATTATAATGCATTAGTAAAACTAATATCTATGTGCAAATTTTATTGCCTTTAAGGAACAAAATATATCAGTGATATTATCAACATTTATAATTTCAAAATTTACCTTTTCCATACTTAATAATGTCAGGCCAGTTAGACGACCCTGCCCCATCGTCGATCGTAAATACGCCCAAATCAGTTTTAATTTCGCAGCTAGCAATTGATACTGAGATAGTCAAGAGTAATTGAAGTGCCACTCGCAAGTTTGAAAAAACTTCTCCATACGAGATTGTAAAAGTAAATAGTTCTAACGCAGTTTTAGCCTCAATTTCTTTTCTACTGCGAAGTAATATTATGCAGACACATATTTCGATAAAAAGTTCTGTTCCATCGAAATCTATATTATAAAATTCACCCAAGACGCTACAATTTCTTTCTAAGTCGTTATTATCCTTGTTTAACAAATTTCCAGCGTCTAAGAGAAATCCGAATATAAAATTAAGGTGATTTAGTCGTGTAAATCTTGTACGTATTTCTTATTGGAATTCTTATAAGAACACTTCATAGCGCGAGAAATTTCACATTATGCGGACGGACCAATATCTCTGGCCGATTCTCCGGGCATCCAATTTTTCACAAAGAGACTTCGCTTTTCCTATTGCTTCTTCACAGAGAGTGTCTCGAACTTCGGATAGTTCAGTCGCTAATGATTTAAGATCATAATGCGTTTCTCTAAAATTCATCCCCGGGTTTTGTAATCTGAGTTGCACACGGGCAATCCTCCTTAAGATTTCATACCAGAAATGAAATAATGTTACGAAACTAAAATTTAGTACATTTTGCAACAGAATTGTAGGTTCGCCTTTGGTGTCACTTGGTGTTAATGTCCTCTGCTAATTGTTTTAAGTGTTCCACTACATTCTCTAGCCCATAGACGATAACGCTAACCGCTTGTATTCTAGTGTTCCTGATATTTATATGCATGCATTTTTTAATACAGAAAATTTTTTTCCAGAAATCAGTAATAATAAAAATACAAATTATCCAAGAAATTCTGCTTTGCGGAACATTTGGCGCCCCCCTGTGAGTAGTGCCCGGTGCAAGAGGCCGCCTCCCCCTTGATTCACCACTGCGTACTTATTTGATTGACAGGATTCCGCTTTGATCAAGAATAGTCCTCAAATGATTCCGTAATATTATTGATATTATCTAGTATACAATCCCAAAATATATATGTGCACAATACCAAAATTTATTCAAAATTGCTCCAAATTTGTTCCTAAGTAATACTTAAACAATCCCAAAGCCCGAAAGTATTACCAGAATAGTGCCGAAATAATCCCAAAATCTATCTTAAAATTGTTCAGACAACCATGCCGAAAGGACTTCCGAGACCGATCGTACATATTATTTGGAGAAAACAATTAAAAAATAATTGTGACATTGTTGCGAAATGGTTCTGGCGTTATCTCTAAGACAATATGGAAAAGAATCCGAAAACAGCCTTGCAACAATCAAAGCGATCCCGAAACATTTGTGACATCGCCGCATGAGAAGGAAGATGACTGTCGACTATAAACTATATTTCGGCTTGGCGCGTTGCTATACCTAGAGGGGATGCTCTGCTGTCCACATACGGTACATGGTCATTTTGACAGAATTCAGTAAAGTTTGCCACCCATTATCTAGTGATATTTGGAACTATTTTAGCCTTGTCATTGAAGCGAGGACTGGCCCTTTCTGCTGCTATCAATGGGCAGTGTCCATAGTAACACATTCTGAAGCTGAACATCTGGTTCGCATGAGAAAATACTTCACACGTAAAGTGACGAATGTCGGCAAGAGGCATCAACCATGGAATTTCTTGGCTCAGATCATTCTATTGTTGAGACTGACAGCTTCGTATTGGTTATCTTTTTTCAATTTGGGAAATCGTATTCAAAGAATAATTATGTGATGTCATATTATGTTTCAACAAGCATAGGTTGCAACTGCTTTAGTTCAAAGAGATGGCTCACCATGAGCAACAATAATGTTTAATGTTGTAGGAGCGTAATGCAAAGAGAGACACTATACTAATAGCGTTTCCTTTTCTGGCTAAATTGTTACTCTTTTTGTACGCCGCGCAAGGGTTGTTGTTCTATTCTAAAAAACAGGCAACGCCTTTACGGGGCATTTCGTTCTTTTGTGAAAATTGTTGCCAGCTCGCAACGCAAAAGCGTTATACTGTTTTCACATAGAAACTTAATGATCTCATTTCACCTGCTAATGAAATCGTAATTTTTTTGTTTTCACACAGAAGTAACTGCTCGATTAGTATGAAGAATGAGACAGACAATCATGGCGGAACGATACAATGTGGGAGCATGGTGACATACCTACAAACAAACAAAATTCCATGTACTTGTAAATTCGATGGACAAATGTCAAAATCGTACTGCGCCGGTAGTTGATGTATCAAATCAAATAAAAAAGGTTATAATCAGCTGTTCGATGCGGCCACCTTGTATCGTTCCGCCATGCAGACAATGACATTTGCTTTGACAAATGACATTTTTAAGGACTGAACACACCAAAAACTAAGAAGCGGAAACGGAAGTGGAACGCTGCCAACAGAGTTGCATTGTGCTTTTGACTTCATTAGGCGTTCGATTAGCTACTAATGAAATAATAATAGATTCGAATTTTGTAGGGAAGATTGAGCTCAATAAGCGTCTTAATGTAGAAAATTGCCTTTATTATTCAATAAGCCGTCTGTGTGAAAATAGTATAACACTTTTACCCTGTATAAAATGGCGGTGTGGCAGTGCAACTCTGTGAAACTATAAATTCGCTCTTAAGTTCCACATATAGTCCGTTAATATGAGTGAATATGGTGAGTTGAAATGTTCTTTGTATGCACTATAAATGCTGAAAATTTTCTGGGGTAGGTGTAATTCTATTAAGGCTTTGCCATTTACTTAGGCAACAATTTAATTCAGAAAAGGAAATGCTATAAGTGAATGAAATACTTAGCTCTTACGTTGACATAACTGCTGCAGTTAAATTGCTTTCTAAATATATTGTGACGAATACTACCATCACTAGAAATAATATGAATCAAGCCACACTGTGTACATGAATACATCAGTCATCATTTATACACATACATACAAGGCAACGTAGAGATATTATGCGCACACACTTGCGGTCATCAGCCGAAGTAGTGCTCACACATACACACGCATATGACTATGAGAAACGCATAAACTACAAAGAGAGTACATGTATATCGCTGGTAACTAAGCAGGACATTCTAGAAGGTGAAACGTATAGACCTTTGAAGAAATATGCTGACGAGGCAACAGAGAGTATAAAAGAAGCGCAAGCTGAGGAATGGCTAATCAGTTATTTAAGCACGATATCAGTTGCGAAGTGAAGTTTAATTGTGAAGTACTCTCAAAGTAGCCTAACAAAGACCATTTTTTAATACAGAATATCGGAGTGTTTTATTCAACATTTTAGCGATACGAGCGTTAGCAGTAGGTTGCAAATAAGCAGAAATCCCCAAAAATCGCTACAGTATCATATTATGCTTTTTTCCAATATATGGAAATCAAATTCATGAAATTATCTAAAAACTAAGATCCATAATTAGACAACATGTTTTCATATATTCTTCATTATCAATTTGATTAATTTTGTGTTATAGTATATTTTTATATCCAGCAGTACTTGTACACAAGGTATTATAACTTTGATTGGATAACAGTTGGTTGTACAGGTATAAAGGAATCGAGATAGTTATAGACTTCCATATATCAAAATCATCAGGATCGAAACAAAATTTGATTCAGCCATGCCCGTCCGTCCGTATGTCTGTCCGTTAACACGATAACTTTTTAATATTGAGATATCTTTACCAAATTTGGCAGACGAGCTTATCTGGATCCAGAATTTTGGTATTGAAAATGAGAGCGAAATCGGAATTTAACCACGCCCACTTTATATATATAACATTTTGGAAAACACAGTAGTAAATAATACTCCTAGAATGTTGAAATTTGACGTATGAATATTGAGACTCTTGATAAAAATTTGAAAACATTTTTTAAATGGGCATGGCACCGCCCATTTGTGATAAAATTAATTTTACACATAAAATTAATCATAACTCAAAAATCGTTAAACCTATCGTAACAAAATTGGCAGAGAGGTTGCCCTTACTATAAGGAATGCTTTGAAGAAAAATTAACGAAATCGGTTAAGAACCACGCCCACTTTTATATAAACGATTTTTTAAAGGGTCATGGACGAATAAAATAAGCTATATCTTTCCAAAAAAGAGCTTTATATCAATGGTATTTCATTTCCCAAGTGGATTTATAACAATAAATAGGAAAAACTTCAAATTTAAAAAATGGACGTGGCACCGCCCCTTTTATGACTAAGCAATTTTCTATGTTTCGTGAGCCATAACTCGAAGAAAAATTAACATATCGTAATGAAATTGTGTACACATATTTTCCTTATAGCAGAAAATATTTTTAGTAAAAATTGACGGGATCGGTTAAAGACCACGCCCACATTATATAAAAGATCTTTAAAAGGGTTGTGGATGAATAAAATAAGCTACATCAAAAAATAATCAAGCAAAGAAGAGCTTTATATCAATGGTGTATCATTTGCCAAATGAATTTAAAACAATAAATAGGAAACCTTCAAATTTAAAAAAAATGGGTGCAGCATCGCCCCTTCTATGAATAAGCAATTTTCTATTTTTAAGAGCCATACCTCGAAGAAAAATTAGTTCATAATAGAACCGTATGTATATGTATGTATTATTGCGCAGCCTTCTTACACTTTTAAGCACACAAACCAAACATTAACAGCATTTCAAGTGTACAGCTGGATATATAATGTTCGGTTTCACCCGAACTTAGATTTCATTACTTGTTTGTACTATTGTGACGAAAATATTTTTTTTGAAACTAACCTTTAAAATATATGTCATTGTTTAGCATCCAAAATAATAATGCAAAAATGGGAAGATGAAGAAAAGAATTCGAGCATAACCAAAATCAAATTCAAGAATGCTCTGGACTTCTATTTCAAAGACAACAACTATTTTACCTACAATGACAAAATGTACACACAAACACATGGAATGCCGATGGGCAACCCCCTCACTCCAACCATCGCAGATATAGTCATGGACGATTTACTTAACTACACTTTCACAGAACTCAAAGAATAACACAACATACAAATTAAGTTCCTTATAAAATATGTTGATGATATATTCGCCACAATCGAAAGAAAAGAAACAAATATAATTTTAAATAGATTGAACAAATACCATAACAAATTGAAATTTACTATAGGAAAAGAAGAAAACGGCAGTATCCCTTTCTTAGACTCCCGAATATATAGAAATAACAACGTTTTAATATTAGATTGGTATTCCAAACCAACTGCTTCTGGGCGCCTAATTAACTATTTTTCATCGCAACCCATAAAATATATAACAAAACTACCAAGAACCTCACAAGCAAAATATTGACAATCAGCCATCAAACATTTCATGACGGTAATATAATAACAAGTAAGGAAGGCTAAGTTCGGGTGTAACCGAACATAACATACTCAGTTGAGAGCTATGGAGACAAAATAAGGAAAATCAATCTGAGGTAACCCTGGAATGTGGTTGTATAACATGTGTATCAAATGAAAGGTATTAAAGAGTATTTTAAGAGAGAGTAGGCCATAGTTCTATGGATGAACGCCATTTAGGGATATCGCCATAAAGGAGGACCAGGGCTGACTCTAGAATTTGTTTGTACGATATGGGTATCAAATGAAAGGTGTTACTGAGCATTTTAAGAGGGAGTGGGCCTTAGGTCTATCGGTGGACGCCTTTTCGAGATGTCCCCATTAATGTGGACCAGGGGTGATTCTATAATGTGTTTGTACGATATGGGTATCAAATAAAAGGTGGTAATGAGTATTTTAAAAGGGAATGGGCTTTAGTTCTATAGGTGAACGCCTTTTCGAGAAATCGCCATAAAGGTGGACCAGGGGTGACTCTAGAATATGTTTGTACGATATGGGTATCAAATGAAAGCTGTTAATGAGTATTTTGAAAAGGAGTGATCCTTAGTTCCATAGGTGGACGCCGTTTCGAGATATCGCCATAAAGGTGGACCAGGGGTGTCTCTAGAATGTGTTTGTACGATATGGGAATCAAATGAAAGGTGTTACTGAGAATTTTAAGAGGGAGTGGGCATTAGGTCTATAGGTGGACGCCTTTTCGAGATATCGCCATTAGGGTGGGCCAGGGGTGACTCTAGAATGTTTGTACGATATGGGTATCAAACGAAAGGTGTTACTGAGCATTTTAAGAGGGAGTGGGCATGAGGTCTATAGGTGGACGCCTTTTCGAGATATCGTCATTAGGGTGGGCCAGGGGTGACTCTAGAATGTGTTTGTACGATATGTGCATCAAACGAAAGGTGTTACTGAGCATTTTAAGAGGGAGTGGGCATTAGGTCTATAGGTGGACGCCCTTTCGAGATATCGCCATTAGGTTGGGCCAGGGGTGACTCTAGAATGTTTGTAAGATATGGGTATCAAACGAAAGGTGTTACTGAGCATTTTAAGAGGGAGTGGGCATTAGGTCTATAGGTGGACGCCTTTTCGAGATATCGCCATTAGGGTGGGCCAGGGGTGACTCTAGAATGTGTTTGTACGATATGGGTATCAAATGAAAGGTGGTAAGGAGTATTTTAAAAGGGAGTAATCCTTAGTTCTATAGGTGGACGCCTTTTCGAGATATCGCCATAAAGGTGGACCAAGGGTGACTCTAGAATGTTTGTACGATATGGGTATCAAACGAAAGGTGTTACTGAGCATTTTAAGAGGGAGTGGGCATTAGGTTTATTGGTGAACGCCTTTTCGAGATATCGCCATTAGGGTGGGCCAGGGTGACTCCAGAATGTGTTTGTACGATATGGGTATCAAATGAAAGGTGGTAATGACTATTTTAAAAGGGAGTAATCCTTAGTTCTATAGGTGGACGCCTTTTCGTGATATCGCCATAAAGGTGGACCAAGGGTGACTCTAGAATGTTTGTACGGTATGGGTATCAAACGAAAGGTGTTACTGAGCATTTTAAGAGGGAGTGGGCATTAGGTCTATAGGTGGACGCCTTTTCGAGATATCGCCATTAGGGTGGGCCAGGGTGACTCTAGAATGTGTTTGTACGATATGGGTATCAAATGAAAGGTGGTAATGAGTATTTTAAAAGGGAGTAATCCTTAGTTCTATAGGTGGACGCCTTTTCGAGATATCGCCATTAGGGTGGGACAGGGGTGAGTCTAGAATGTTTGTACGATATGGGTATCAAACGAAAGGTGTTACTGAGCATTTTAAGAGGGAGTGGACATTAGGTCTATAGGTGGACGCCTTTTCGAGATATCGCCATTAGGGTGGGCCAGGGGTGACTCTAGAATTTTTGTACGATATGAGTATCAAACGAAAGGTGTTACTGAGCATTTTAAGAGGGAGTGGACATTACGTCTATAGGTGGACGCCTTTTCGAGATATCGCCATTAGGGTGGGCCAAGGTGACTCTAGAATGTGTTTGTACGATATGGGTATCAAATGAAAGGTGGTAATGAGTATTTTAAAAGGGAGTCATCCTTAGTTCTATAGGTGGACGCCTTTTCGAAATATCGCCATTAGGGTGGGCCAGGTGTGACTCTAGAATGTTTGTACGATATGGGTATCAAACGAAAGGTGTTACTGAGCATTTTAAGAGGGAGTGGGCATTAGGTCTATAGGTGGACGCCTTTTCGAGATATCGCCATTAGGGTGGGCCAGGGGTGACTCTAGAATGTTTGTACGATATGGGTATCAAATTAAAGGTATTAATGAGGGTTTTAAAAGCGAGTGGCCCTTAGATGTATATGTGAAGGCGTTCTCGCGATATCGACCAAAATGTGGACCAGGTGATCCAGAAAATCATCTGTCGGGTACTGCTAATTTATTTATATATGCAATACCACTAACAGTATTCCTGCCAAGATTCCAAGGGCTGTTGATTTCACCTTGTAGAACTTTTTCATTTTCTTCTACTTAATATGGTAGGTGTCACACCCATTTTACAAAGTTTTTTCCAAAGTTATATTTTGCGTCAATAAACCAATCCAATTACCATGTTTCATCCCTTTTTTCGTATTTGGTATAGAATTATGGCATTTTTTTCATTTTTCGTAATTTTCGATATCGATAAAGTGGGCGTGGTTATGGTCAGATTTCGCCCATTTTTTATACCAAGAAAAAGTGAGTTTAGGTAAGTACGTGGGCTAAGTTTAGTAAAGATATATCGGATTTTGCTCAAGTTATTGTGTTAACGGCCGAGCGGAAGGACAGACGGTGGACTGTGTATAAAAACTGGGCGTGGCTTCCACCGATTTCGCCCATTTTCACAGAGAACAGTTACCGTCATAGAATCTATGCTCCTACCAAATTTGAGAAGGATTGGTAAATTTTTGTTCGACTTATGGCAATAAAAGTATTCTAGACAAACTAAATGAAAATGGGCGGAGCCACCCCCATTTCGAAATTTTCTTTTATTTTTGTATTTTGTTGCATCATATCATTACTGGAGTTGAATTTTGACTTAATTTACTTATATACAGTAAAGATATTAAATTTTTTGTTAAAATTTGAATTAAAAAAAAATTTTTTTTAAAAAGTGGGCGTGTTCTTCATCCAATTTTGCTAATTTTCTTTTAGCACATATAGAGTAATAGTAGTAACGTTCCTGCCAAATTTCATCATGATATCTTCAACGACTGCCAAATTACAGCTTGCAAAACTTTTAAATTACCTTCTTGTAAAAGTGGGCGGTGCCACGCCCATTGTCCAAAATCTTACTAATTTTCTATTCTGCGTCATAACGTCAACCCATCTACCAAGTTTCGTCGCTTTATCTGTCTTTTGTAATGAATTATCGCACTTTTTCGGTTTTTCGAAATTTTCGATATCGAAAAAGTGGGCGTGGTTATAGTCCGATATCGTTCATTTTAAATAGCGATCTGAGATGAGTGCTCAGGAACCTACATACCAAATTTCATCAAGATACCTCAAAATTTACTCAAGTTATCGTGTTAACGGACGGACGGACGGACGGACGGACATGGCTCAATCAAATTTTTTTTCGATCCTGATTATTTTGATATATGGAAGTCTATATCTATCTCGATTCCTTTATATATGTACAACCAACCGTTATCCAATCAAACTTAATATACTCTGTGAGCTCTGCTCAACTGAGTATAAAAATCATAATGACACTTAGAAAGAATAATTACCCCGACTACTTGATATCAAGCCTAATCAAGCAAAAACAAATGGACATCAAAATTACTAGACTTCAAACAACACACACAGACAACAACAACCAAACAAAGCAATACTTCAGTGTCAAATATATTCCTAGGTTCACAGAAAACTTCGCCCGAGATCTTATAAAAACATCAAACAGGACATTGGCTTTTAAATAAAATTGCACTCTGGAGACTTGCTTTACAAAAACAAAAAACCCTTTAGATCTCCAACAACAAAGCAATGTAGTGTATCAAATACAATACAAAGGAAACGACGAAGAAAAATGCAATAAAGTGTATATCGGGACGACCAAACGAGCTTTAGGTGCGCGACTATCTGAACATGAAGCCGATATACGAAAACAAAAAAAAGCACAGACTTAGCGCATCATGCAATAACAAATAATAATAGGGCTGACTTTGCAGGCGCGAAAGTTTTAGATAAAGAAATGAATGAAAGAAAACGATACACTTTAGAGAGCCTACGAATAGTGAAAAATAGAGAAAAGACAATCAACAGGAAGGAAGATACTGCCAATATTTCCGCAGCTTATTTATTTTTATAGTGTTTAATGTGACAAAGTGTACCACAAGTCGATGTTACCGATTTTATATGTTATTAGTGGTGTAATTTTTGCAAATCTTATTTATTTTCCATTTGTAATTTTGTCTACCGCCACATCTAAAGTAAGTTGATTTTCAGAAGTATGATGTAATTGTTGAATCTGTTTCACTGTGATTTGTCTGTGGATATATGTATATTCATAAGCATTTAAAAATTTTATTATTGTAAGTTTTTGTATTTCTGTTGTTTTTATTTTATACAAAAATAAATAGAAAATTACGCCCCTGATGATGCCAAGGAAATTTGGTGAAACATTGGGCCGTAAGGTGGAATAAACCTTGTTTTTATTCACACTACAACGAAATAGATCAGAATTACAGATGTTTGCTAAGTAAATTCGCTGAATGCCGTCAGATCTGAAGGTGGAAAATTTTTAGGCTAGTATGATTATATTTAAGACTTATGGCGTTTCAAGTATTTTTAACTAATTAAGAGCTTTTGACTAATCAAATAAAACGTAGCGATTTTTAGTTGACACTTTTGAATAACAGCAAAGATTCCACATAAGTCAATAGGAAATATATTTTGTTTCCTGTTATGAATTTTTTTTTGTCAGTGAAGAAAGTGTTTACACACTGACATATGGCTTTATAACAATAGTTTAATTAGTTAAAAATTAGAGTTGTTTGCTGCGTAAAATCACTAAATGCCGTCGGATCTGAAAGTGCAAATTTTTTATGCTAGTTTGATTATATTTCTGACTTATGGCTTTTCAAGCGTTTTTGACTAATTATGGGCTTTTGAGTAACCATATAAAACGTAGCGAATTTTAATTAACACCTCTGAATAACAACAAAGATCCCACGTAAGCAAATAGGAAATATATTTTGTTTAATGTTATGAATTTTTTTTGTTAGTGAAGAAAGTGTTTACACACTGACATATGGCTTTATAACAATAGTTTAATTAGTTAAAAATTAGAGTTGTTTGCTGCGTAAAATCACCAAATGCCGTCAGATTTGAAAAATGGAAATTTTATATGCTAGTTTGATTATATTTATTATATATATTTTTTTTAACCCTCACTAGAGAAGGCATTTTGTCGTTCGTGTGAGGGCTTAGCCGAACTCCATAGCGCCCGACTATGAGGCGGAGCTGTTTAGGACTGACATCTACGCCGTTTCGCCTCATAGGAGGCGGTGGGATGTCGGTGACCAAGAACTGCCAACCCCCTAATCCAAGGTGTTATGGGGACCGTGCCTATTTGACGATTTGCAGCCAGGGGATAAATTCGACTATATTCGAACGGAGCCTTCCCGATACCATGCCGCCTCGGGAAGTAAGGGGCACTGCTGTGGCTGACGGTTCTTTCCCCGTATATAATACTGGACCGCTGAGCCCGCCTTGTCGGGCAGGTGGTCGTACGACCAAGATGAACAACTCATTACCAAATTGTAATAAGGAGGATGATAAGAGGAGGACTGATTCGCAAGCCAAGGACGACAAATACGCACTAAGCGATGCGTCGGACTCGGGGAGTGAGAGTAGTGCTGATTCAATGAAATCCGTGTTGTAAAAGCACACAAATGAAAACGGATTAGAAGAGTGGAGAAGAGTACGGGGCAGAGGAAGTAAAAGAGCTCTCTCTCGCTCGCAGTACCGTGCAGCACTAAGAATTGTCCAACGCCTGGATGCACTGGTTGACTCAACAGAAGTGGAGATCGAGCACTTGGAATGGGCCCATGAGTCAGTAGAAGTAGGTCGAAGGCAGTTCAAAAGGTTTGCTGCTAGAAACCCTCGGTTCTGCAACCGGTACGAGGAGGAAGAAGCGTCGAATGGCAGAATAAAGAGGCAACGTTCGGCGGAAGGCGACAAGCCTGCTTTCAAGAGGCAGGAAGGACCCAGTCCCAGAGCCGCTAGGCAGGGCAGTCGCACAGACAAGACAAGTAGGCCCAAAGCTGTAAAAGAGATGGGCCCCAATAGTGAGGGAACAACTACCTCGAAAGCTGCTAGTCAGAGGGAAGTTCCAACTACGGAAGTAGGAGATAAGCCAAAGGGAGATAACGCTAAGACTCCGGTTTTCTCGGAGGTGCTATACGGAGTTAAAGCTAAGACTCCGGCTTTGTCGGAGGTTCCAGAGGGAGTTAACACTAAGACTCCGGCTTTTCCCGAGAAGATGAGTGATGTGGCAAAGCAGTCACTAACTGTGTCGCTGGTTGGTCGCAGCAGTCCTTTCGGACAGATGACTACTGACAGGTGGAGATCTGTAGAAAGGGAACTTATTAGCTTAATGCTTGAGGTTATGCGGGAACAACCAAGTAAGCCCCTTCCAACCTTTTATTCGGGGGGATGGTATAATGGTGTGAAGATGATAGCGTGCGACAACATCGCGAGCTTGCGGTGGTTGGAGGAAGTGGTACCAAACTTCCAAAGGAAAGCCGCGAACGCGCGGTTTGAGGTGATGGATAAAGCGCAGATCCCACGGTACCAAAAGTTAAGGTATGGATACCATGCGTGATGAAGGCGGAGGATACACTGCGACTTCTGCAGAATCAGAATCCGAACATACCGACTCAGGATTGGAAAGTACTTACTATATCTCGGCCCACGGAGGAAGGTCAGTTCTACATCTTCCAAATAAACAAGCAGGCGAAAGATATATTGTACACGCAGCTTGGAAAAATATCCTTTGGTACAGGCAAAATTTTTATGCGACTCATGAAGAGAACAAACTGCCCAATGGTGCTGCGAGTCCTACAGATAAACATCCAACACAGTAAAGTGGCGTCAAACAGCTGCATTCATATATGCTGCCTAATTACACTACTGAGGACTTCATTGTGGTGGCCGTTGAGTAAAGGAATAAGCAGGCACTTATCCTAGCATCCTGCTACATGGCCCATGCTGCGGAGGTTCCACTGATGGAGTGCAAGAGGCTAGTACAGGGCGAAGGGCGCAAAGGGTGGTTGGTCATAGCCGCGGATGCAAAAGCGCGCCACAATGAGTGGGGAGGAGCAGATACGAACGAGAGACGCGAATCTCTATTTTGTCCCTACATACATTGGTCCAACATCCAGCAATGTTTGGTTATTACACTGAGCTCCGAACGTGATATATCAAGGTATTATTGGATGGTTCTTGATAGACCATCCTTCTCCGACCATGCGTATGTCAGCTTCAGCATCCCTCTAAAGAGGGTAGAGAGGGTAAGAACCTTAAGAAACCCTAGGTCAACAAACTGGACTAAATTCCAGAAACAGGTAGAAACGAAACTGGGACAACCCAAAGAGGTTGCTAATGTGGAAGAACTGGAGGAGTCTAATGAATTCCTAACAAGGACGCTTATGACTGCGTATAACAAAGCTTGCCCTCTAAGAAGATTCAAAGGAAAAGCAAAGCCGCCATTGTGGAGCAATGAGCTGAGTCTTCTAAGAAGACAGGTCAAAGAAATGTTTAAGCTCGCAAAGTCCGCGGAAAGCGGAGCGTGTCGGGACGAGTACAGGGTTCTACTGAAGATCTACAGGATTGAATTTTCCAGGGCGAAGAGAATCTCTTCGAAAGGTTTCTGTAAGGACATAGAGTGCTCCAGCGAAACAGCACGGTTGAGAAAAGTCCTAGCAAGGGGAAATATAGCCCAGGGACTAATAAAGAAAGAGAACGGGGAATGGTCACGTAATACTGAGGAATCCCTTGAGGTGCTTCTCGATACACATTTCCCATCGGGAGGTGGTTTAGAAGAGCCAGCAGATAGCACTCACACTTCGATCACGGAGCGGGTAGTGCCGGGCTTGGTAACCGATACCAAGATCGAGCGGGCAATGAAGACGTTTTCTAAGTTTAAATCACCGGGCCCAGATGGTATATTTCCGGCCATGCTGCAAGTTTCAAGTAGGGCGGTCGTGGAATGGCTTAAAATGATATTCGATGGGTGCATAAGACTGAGACACGTACCGCACTCTTGGAGAACTGCTCGTGTAGCTTTCCTACCAAAGGCGGGAAGGATCGGTCACGTGAATCCCAAAGACTATAGACCCATTAGCTTAACATCATTTCTGCTCAAAACCTTTGAGAGGCTGATGGATGTGTACATAAAGTCCAACGTGGATGAAAAACTGCTCTCCACAATACAGCATGCCTACACCAAAGGCAAGTCGGTAGACACCGCATTGCATAGGGTCTTAATTAGCATAGATAAATCCCTGGAATATAAGGAGTATGCTCTAGGAGTCTTCTTGGACATTGCCGGGGCTTTCAATAATGTTTCTAAATGGGCGATTATGGATGGTCTTGCAGTGTCAAATTGGGTCACTGCATTTAAATCTGGCAACTGCCCCTCTAATAAATAAAAAGATGCACCGCTCATATTAACACTTGGCATCACTTAAAATGTTAGAGTGGAATGACGCGGAGATTCAACCCCCCCCCCCCCCCCACGTAAATTTAATAGGGAAAAATTAAAATAGGTATTTCTCTAGCCTATAATTTAGAGAAAATCCGCAGACCGGATGTTCTTTGTTTAAAAAAAAAAAAAAAAAAAAAAAACAAATTATATAATTTTCTTAACCAGACTTACCATTTTATAAAATTTATACCAAACGCGACAAATTTTAACCAGATTTTTAAATAAGACTCGGATATACAAAATATTAACCTGATTAACAAAATTTTTCTTTTAAAATAATTTTCAATAAAATTACCGATTACACATGTCCGATTATGAGGGCAGTTCCAGCGATAAATCAAGCTCTAAAAGAAGGTGTTCACTAGCTCGGCAAGAAGATTTTTTAGGATTTAATGACTCAGATACCGCAGAAAATAATAATTCAAATTTTCAGTCAGGAGCAGTCTTTACCAATTCTCACTCTACTTCAAATTCTTCTACTTTGCCTTCAATAAATAAGTCTTCAGATTTACAATCGAATAACAATATTTCAATCATGGCAACCTCAGAACAGAAAAAGGTGTTCATTATACCAGTTACGCGTCAATTATTAGATACAACTACAGCGGCGATCCATTGGCATTAGAATCTTTTATCGACAAAATAAAATGAATTGAAGTCTTCTCAGATGAAAATTTAAATAGCACTTTTATAGCATTTTTGAAATCCAAACTTCAGGGAAAAGCGCGCGAAGCATTACCAACCGTAATAAATTCAGTCGATGACATAAAGACTGCCTTGAGAAATAGAATAAAACCCGACAACTCGAAAGTTGTTTTTGGTAAAATCGCGTCTTTACAAGTCATCAATAATAACTACTCAGACTTTGCTAAGCGCGTTGAAGAACTATCCGACGCATTGGAACTTTCTTTGATTATTGAAGGTAAGACACAAGCCAAGGCACATGAAATGGCCGTAGAGCAAACAGTGAATATGTGCAGGTTGAACACTCGTTCAGAATTGGTCAAGTCCATCCTGGCTTCAACTACCTTCAGTGATTTAAAAGACGTAGTTGCAAAAATGATAGTCGATCGTAATAATGAGGTAAAAGAAAGACAAGTACTAGCATTTCGTTCTCGTGGTAATTGGCAAAATAGTTTTCGAGGAAATTATAGAGGTAATAATTTCAATAATAAGTACAACAATCCAAATGCACGATTCAACAATAACAATAGAAATAACTACAACAATAATAATTACGGGTAAAATAATTCTAATAGAGGTAATAATGACAAATATAGCACTAATAGAAACAATCAGCCTAGTAGTAGTAACAATAATGCTAATAATAATAATAGCCGTTCAAATTCGCGAAGTAATGCCAATGTACGCGCTTTAAACGTGAACGACCCTCAGGAGCGAACACTGGGGGATCGGGATCACGATTTAGACAATTAAACGAATCTTCTTCAAAAATATCAAAATCCATCTACTGCTTGAACTTCAATTATTCGAATTTTATTGAACCTCAATGTAGCGATTCCTACAAACCATGTACTTTTCTAGTAGATTCTCAAGCAGATATTTCTTTAATCAAAATTTCAAGTTTATATCAAAATTGTTACTTTAATAGTAACGAAATAACCAACATAACAGGCGTAACACCTGAAACAATATCAACTTTAAGAACCTTAAAAACCAACTTAATTGCATATAAATTTTTAATACCGCATACCTTACATGTAGTTAACGACGATTTCAATATACCTTCAGACGGAATACTCGGCAAAGACTTTTTAAAATTAAATAAATGCATTATTAATTATGCAAGCGATAGCATAACTATTAATACAGGCTTAAAAACACTAAATATTCCAATTTTGCACGTCACAAGTACCGATTCTTTAGTTATTCCTCCGAGATGTGAAGTTTATCGGTTATTTAAATTACCAAAATGCGTCAACCCCGTTTTTGTAGACTCACAAGAAATCTGTAGTGGTGTTTTTACGGCAAAGTGTATTGTTGACACAAATATTCCAGTTCTAAAAATTTTAAATATTACTGACGAAGTAAAACATGTTAACAATTGCAATATCGTAACGGAAGATATCACCAACTACAATGTTTACAAAATCAATGAAACTTCAAAAGATCAAAACCGCTTAGAGGAATTAACGAAAATTTTGAAAAATCAAATGCCGGGTTATGCTCAAAGACAATTACTAGATTTATGCTTAAAATATGCCGATGTATTCGCTTTAAAAACTGATCGTATGACTTTAAATAATTTTTACGAACAAAAGCTTTCCTTTAATTTTGGTGCCGAAAAAAGATCCTTCAGGCCAAAAGTCTTATCGTATGATTATCGCAGACAAATTTCCCTTGGCACGCGTAGACGACATACTCGACAATCTTGGCAGAGCCAAATACTTTTCAACTTTAGATCTTTTTTTCTGGTTGTCACCAAATACCACTTCATGTCAATTCTAGAGACGTTACATCTTTCAGTACAGATCGAGGAGCTTTTGGTTGGAAAGTTTTACCTTTCGGTTTAAATATAGCACCAAACTCTTTTTCACGTATGATGTCATTAGCATTTTCAGGCATTTCGCCAAATCAAGCTTTTATGTACATTGCCGATGTTATCGTCATCGGTTGTAGCGAGACACATCACCTCAAAAATTTAGAAAAAGTTTTCGAAACTTGTAGAAAATTCAATTTAAAGTTAAATCCCAACAAATGCAATTTCCTTCGTTCTGAAATAACTTTTTTAGGCCATAAATGCACCTCAAAAGGCCTGCTGCCAGATGACTTAAAAATAGACGCAATTAAAAAATACACTAAGCCTAAAGACAAGGACGCTGTTAGGCGATTCGTTGCATTTGCAAATTAGTATAGGCGTTTTATACCTAACTTTGCGTCACTAGCAGCCCCTTTAAATCGTCTAAATCGGAAAAAAGTTGAATTTGTTTGGGATGATGTTTGCGAGAATGCTTTCGAAAAATTAAGATTATCGTTAATGTCTCCTCAATTATTACAATACCCTGATTTTTCAAAAGAATTTATTATCACTGTAGATGCATCTAAGAGCAGTTGTGACGCTATATTAAGCCAAAAGCATGGAGATAATGATTTACCGATTTGCTTTGCATCAAAATCTTTCAACAAAGCCGAACAGAAAAAGGCAATCTAGAATTAGAACTTTTAGCAATACGTTTTGCTATAAAACATTTTCGGCCGTATGTTTACGGTACACATTTCACGGTAAAATCAGACCATAGACCATTAGTTTATCTATTCAATATGAAAGATTCTTCCTCGAAACTCTCTAGAATCAGATTAGATTTATCAAAATACAATTTTACAATTGAATATATCAAAGGAAAATCGAATGTCGTGGCTGATGCTCATTCGCGTATAAGTATAGACGAAATTAAAGATACGACAAAACACGTTTTAGCCGTTAAAACGCGATCACAAACTAAACAGCAAGAATTACAAAACGAAAATATTACTTTAAATGATACAACTTCTAACAATAATAAAGTACAAGTTTATGATAAATTTTCATACGATTTTTCAAAAAAGATACCGCGAGTGAAATCAAATATACAATATAATAAAAATAAGGAGATCTCCAATTTACAAATTTATGCGCATTTAAAACATAAAAAATATAATTTACTTAATCTCGTGACTGTTAACGAAATAACGAATTTAGATGAGTTACTTTCGAGGCTGGAAAAAGCAGCCGACAATCACAATATTAAACAATTAGAATGGCCAAAAAGCGGTAAATATTTCAATAATTTTACAATTACAAATTTGAAAATCCGCGGAAATGAAATTTTAAAATCATTACAAATAATATTGACGGACCCTGTGGAGACCGTAACAGACAATGAACAGAAACAAAAACTTATGACAATTTATCACGAAGATCCACTGTTAGGAGGTCATTGCGGAACAAAAAGGTTATATGCCAAATTAAGAACTAAATATTACTGGAAAAACATGACACGTGATATAGCGAAATTTGTGAAAAATTGCAATAAATATCTTTTAAATAAAGTGAGGCCAAAAACAAAAGAAAATCTTGTCCTTACTCCAACACCCTGTAAACCATTTGACATAGTAATTATCGATACAATAGGTCCACTTCCAGAATCAAACTATGGTAACAAGTTCGCTGTTACTAGATTTGTGACTTTTCTAAATACCTGGTTACAGTAGCTGTACGAGATAAATTAGCAAAAACTATCGCATGTGTTATTTTTGAAACCTTTATATTAACATATGGTACAATGAAAGCCATTAGATCCGATTTAGGCACGGAATACAAAAATGAATTATTCTCAGAATTAACAAAACTTTTAAAAATTAATCATGATTTCTCAACAGCTTATCACCACGAAATTGTTGATACTGTTGAAAGAAACCATAGAGTCTTTAACGAATATTTACGTGCATATCTAGATGAAACGTATGCAGATTAGGATACATATTTGAAATACTTTACATTTTAACATAATACTACAAGTAGTTCGGTTTTTGATAATAAATTTACTCCTTTCGAATTAATATTTGGCAGGAAATCTACAATGCCACATGAATCACAAAAGGAACAAATTGAACAGATCTATAATGTAGAAAATTATACAAAAGAGCTAAAATATAGAATGCAAAAATCTCATAAAATGGCAACAAATTTGATTAATAAACATAAAATTAGAAATAAAGAATTATACGATAAAACGGCTAAGCCTTTAGAAATTAAAATTAATGATAGAGTTTGAGTAGAAACAGAACCGAGAAATAAACATAGAAATATATATCAGTGTCCCTACATAATAAAGAATATCGATGGACCAAATGTAAAAATTTTTGATGAAATTAATAAAATTTAAAAAACTGTACACAAAAATCGTACACAAAAAATTAATTATATTGATAGCCGAAAATAATACTTAAATATAAACCTACTTTAAGAACATGCCAATGAAGGCCAAACTAAACAAACTATTAATGTCAATTTTTAATACGGGCTAATGTACAAAATTTAGATGTTAAATTGAAATACTTAATAAATATATATTTTACTCAATTAAATAATAAGCATACATTTTTAAAAAATATTAACGGCTCACTTCAAACTAAAGCATTTTTTTTTACATATTTCATTTTCTTATAAATTTAAATCTTAATCCTAGTAAAGCCTAAAGAAGAATGTGGCAAGACTGATCACCTTGCCAAATTCTTCTTTTCTAAAGGGGGATGATGTAGTGTCAAATTGGGTCACTGCATTTAAATCTGGCAACTCCCCCTCTAATAAATAAAAAGATGCACCGCTCATATTAACACTTGGCATCACTTAAAATGTTAGAGTGGAATGACGCGGAGATTCAACCCCATTGGTTGAATCTCCCGTTACTCGAATCTATCACGCCATCGCATTATAAAATTTTCCCGTTATGCGCAAAAATGCATACCGAGATGGTTGCTGCTGAAAGCGTAGTTTAGTTGAGTGGCAGTTTGAAGTGAACCGGTGTCCTATACAGAACGAAAAATAAAAGTCGAAGACTCTAAGTGTGTAAATCAAAACTTAAGTGAAAAAATTAAAACTAGAAATAAAGACTAACTAATTTTAAAATTAAATAAGTTTTTATTAATTTAAAAAGGATACAACAAAAGAAAACGCAGTGAGTGTGTGCGTACAGGCGTGGGGCTGCAAGCCCAAAATTAAGTGGCATTTAAAGGCCACGCTACAGTCTTAATTACATTAAAGTACATCCCGCCTTAATCAGATGGATCGACTGCATGTTAAATTGCAGGAAGATTACATCACAATGGGGATTGTACGAGGCCACGAAATCAGTGGACAGGGTCACGCCGCAGGGGGGGGGGGGTGCAATCACCTCTTCTGTGGACGCTGGTTATCAACCAAATGCTCAGGCAATTGGATGAGGGACCCGTAAAACTTACGGCTTACGCAGATGACGTTTCAATTGTCATAAGTGGAAAGTGCCTTTCAACGATTAGCTCTTTGATGGATTGGGCGCTTCGGGATATTCATACCTGAGCATCTAATGTCGGGTTGAAATTCAATGCGGAGAAGGCGGATATGGTCTGGTTTACAAAGAGGTACAAGGTCCCAAATTGGGCCGGGCCTAAGTTAGGAGCGTTGACGATACAGGAGAAACCTTGCACAAAATATCTAGGAAACATCCTACACAGTAAGCTGTCATGGAAACTCAACGTGAAGGAGAGGGTCAAGAAGGCCTCAACGGCACTCTATGCATGTAAAAGAATGCTGGGGTGTACGTGGGGCCTATCGCCCTCTCTTTCTCATTGGGTTTATGCAACGATTGTAAGCCCTATTCTATATTGTGGAGTTCTTGTTTGGTAGAGAGCCACACAAACAACATACCTCAAAATATTGGAGGGGGTATGCAGACTATAGATGCTTAGCATTACGGGAGCCCTGAAAACAACCCCGACGGCTGCACTGTATGCCATTCTGCACATTCCACCTGTAGACCTGGTAGCAAAGAACAAAGCTTAACGACCGCAGCCAGGCTCGGTGCTTCGGGGCAGCTTGAGCGCCGACGATATGGCCAAAGTAGTATAGCGTCATCATTTCACAAAACGAACAGACTACCTGATTCCCTATCTGCACTTCGAGGTAGATCTTAAGGCCACAATAGAGGTGGACGGTTAGCGCAAGGGTGTGCAAATGGCGGACGAGGCGATACATGTGTACACCTATGGTTCCAAAGTAGTGTAAGGAGTAGGGTCTGCGGTATACTGGGCTGATCCGGAAATAAGAAGGTCCTACAGGCTGCCGGATTACTGTAGCGTTTTCCAAGCGGAAATATTCGCCGTAACCAAAGCAGTAGAAACCCTGGAAGAGAATAGCTTAAGCTGTTATAAGCTGTTAACTTTTATATTGACAGCCAAGCAGCAATTAAGGCAATAATCTCACATAGCACAGCATCTAAATGCGTGTTAGAGTGTAAGCAGTCTCTGGAGAGAATCGGGACAGGGAGAAGCATACATCTATATTAGGTCCCAGGACATATGGGAATAGATGGGAATGAAAAAGCGGACGAACTAGCTAAAAAGGGCGCATCCCTTGAAGCTTGCTCCGTAGACGTCCCAATTAGATTGGGCGAGATTAAGCGAAGGCGAGAGGTGCACATGATCGGCCAAGCGGGAAAGGTGTGGGTTCAAGCGCGGGGCTGTAAAGTGTCGAAGATTATGTGTAGGTCTTACAACCTTGGACTAACACAGTGGCTTCTATCATTAAAAAGAGAGGGCTGTAGGCTCATGACAGGTATTCTGACTGGACACTGCCTTAGGCTTGGTCAGTGATAGCAGATCTAGGAAGTGCGGGCTGGAGGAGGAAACGATCGAGCACGTTCTGTGCTCTTGCCCTGCACTTGCCAGGATAAGACTCCAGCTATTTGGAGTGATACAGCTGTCAGATCTATAAGCAGCAAGTGGCTTAAATCCTGGGAAGCTTCTAGTATTTGCCAAGAGGACGGAGTTATTTTATAACATAAGACCTGATTTTTAATAGGGTTTTTCAGTTTGGTCGTTAAAACAAACTTCTGATAACACTACGGACTTATTCAGTCTATGTGAGATCCTCATGGACCGGCAAGTTCAACCTAACCTAACCTAATTGTACAATATATAATTTTCATTATATAAACATTTTATTCACAAATCAAACTCTTTTGATTTACATAGGTGCTCAACCGCTGAGCCAAGCAGACAAATTTCTGGTGCAGCAGCATGTTACATTCAAATAAAACGCAACGTGGGAAGAACCAGAAACCAAGATCGAGCACAAAAAGTGAGCAAGTGTGTATCCAAAACGAAGCGAACGACACTTTCAAAATACAATGGCGTAAAGTAGGTGAGAAAGACGTAAATGACGAACAGCTGAACGCGCAAGGCAACAGTAGCGTACTTGAATCTACTCCGTGCGTAGCAAGCAGAGCAGGCGACAGCGCAGGCAGCAGCGCAGGTGAAGCAGCAATGGACAACGAACAAGACAAACGAAACAACAGCTTTGGTCAGACAAAGAAAATACATATGTACGTTCTACTGAGTTGGCAGAATTAACCCTAGAAGGGTACGGTTAAATTGTAGGCGCTTATAGGTACCGATGAGTAAATTTTACTCACATCAAAATTTTACGTTATTATCTGATTTATTTTGTAAAGTAGTAGTTTAAAATGAAAAAAAAAAAATTGAAAGCCGGGATATAATATAAGAGTAATTTTTTATTAAAATATATAAAATAAGCAAAAATAATATTTTATTATTGATTTTTATGATTATGAATACATACAAAATGGTTTTAAAGCACAGTCAGGGCACCTTTTTGTGCATGTTCACCGCAAATAGCTAATCCGCAATTGCAATAAGTGGTGGTGTATCTACGTTTGGTATAACTACAAATATTACAGAACTTCCTTGGCCCCTTTTGGTTTTCTCCGGCACTATGGGCCTCTTGGCTTGCGCTTACAATATTTTGAATGGATTTTTTCAACGCCAGGCTCATATTTGTATTAGTTGCTAATCTTTTCCTTTGAAATCCTTCCGTTTACTCTTTGTGTAGAGATAACATAAAATTTAGACGGGATTCTGGCTTTTGCCTACACATGTTGTGCGTGTAAACGATGCAGGGGCGTAGCCAGAAAATTGCCTTGGGGGAGTTCAAAAAAAAAAATTTTTTTTTTTAGTTAAATAAATAAAAAAAAATTGTGTCTTTAGCTTTAACATTAAAGTACGTGTATTTAGAATATGATATAAAAAAGCTTACATTAAAAACTCAAGCGCATGAGTCGGCTTTTCTTTGCCATTTCATCTAAAACTTCATCAACGGTAACAATTTGATCAAGGTGGATGCTTAGTGATTCACAGCCATTCAATCGATTTTCACTCATCATATTTCTCAAATAGTTTTTAATCAGCCTAAGAGTTGAAAAAGATCTCTCGTTCGTTGCCGTTGTTACTGGAAGCATACACAAGGTTTTCAACAACATGTGAACATAAGGAAAAGCCACAGAATCGCATTGCTGTAATATTAGTCATAGATAAATTGATTAAAAAAAAACCGAGGTACCTCCTTCAGGAATAAGTAGAATTCATGCTTTTTGAGCCTATGCATGAGATCTAAACGTATATAAAATTCAAAGAAAGAAACTGATCGAATAGAAAAAAATTTAATTTAAAAAAGTCATATCTACACGGAAAAAACACTAATGTGTTTTTTACATTTTAAAATGTTGAATCGTAATTTCAAATTCTGAGTTGTTGAGTCTAGAAATGGGATAAAAATTTGTATACGGTAGTGATCCTCCGCGTTTGTTTGAGCACTTTTTCTAGGCAAAATAATAGGGATTTCTTTAAAAGAGCATACTGCTTCATGCCTTTTCATTGCTGTGAATGTAATCGCTGTTGAGGCAAATGAGCAAACGCATGAATTGATTATATTCACGCATGCAATAAGTTGGGTGATTTAAATCAATGTCGATTATGTTCATTTAACCCTAGGACTTATACCCAAGTACAGGTGTGACTAGTGGCTACTTTGGAGTGATGTAGCTCCTAAATCGCTAAAGATATTGACTAGAAATTGATCTAGGAAAACGAAGTAAATCTACGTCGATTGGTGTCTTATTTGTCATGCTAGGTACATGCATTGATGAGATATAAGCTTTCAAAGTTGACACCTACGACTTCTTATACCCGGGTACAGGTGAGGCCAGTAGCTTTTTTTCTCGTTTTTTCTCATTTTTTGAAGGAAAAAAATTTTTATTTATTATTTTCTTTATAAAATATTATTTTATTGATTATTTCTTATAACTAAATATGCAAACAAATTTAAATTATTCAATTGTCTTCATTATTTTCACAAATATTACATGTAAATGTATTTGAAGAATGCTGTATGCATATTGGGCGCTGACATATTCTGCACATGTTACGCGTTCGTCTTCTGTGTTGGTCATGGATGTAGCAGAGAAAACAGCTTCCAACCTGCCGTTTCCTTGGTTTTGCATCAGCAGCTGCAGACGTTGATGGCTTATTGTCAGCACTTCTTTGCAAGGCCGTACTAATGAAACTCGCGACTGCAATTTTTGTGTTGAAGTTCCGCATCACTTGCTGATTCACCGACCGCTCTTCAATTATGGGCATAGACAGTTCCTTGGCGAGCTGGCGAAGAAATCTTTTACGCTTCGCATAGGTGCATCTGATGTTGGGATTATTCTCATAATATATGCTTTACGCTGCCAATGCCGTCAAATCAATCATATTGAAGAATAGGGACAACGGCCAACGCTTTGTCATCCTTTGGCAAGTATATTCTCTAAGCAATTGGTCCATCACGTCCACTCCCCCTTTTGTCTTGTTATAAAACTCGATCATTTCTGATTTGCCGATTTCGCCAATGTGATAATCGTCTTGCATTGATGATAGCAATATATAACTGCCTTGTTTTTTTTTCGGCACATAGGAGCAAATGGATATGTTGGGCCTAAAACCGAATGTACTTGACCTCTCTGCACGATCTTTGTGTGCCAACATCTCCTTTGGTATGTAGGGCTTATTTTTCCGCAGAGTTCCAACTGCCGTCAAATTCATTGATGACAAGCTTTCCAGTAGATTTAGGGATGTAAAAAAATTGTCCATCGTTATATTTCGGCCGGTTCCATGAAAGCGGCTTACTAAATCCTTGACCACGCGTTCACCCTGGTTAGTTTCCCGTCCCGTATGTGCTTGGCCAGTATATATTTTTCCATGCAGCGGATATGCGTTTTTGGCATCACATACTCACCACAATTTGATGCCATATTTTGCCGGTTTCGATGGGATGTATTGCGTGAAACGGGTGCGGCCACGATATGGAAAGAGCTGCTCGTCTACCGTTAGATATTCACTTGGCTTATATGACTGCTCAAAGTTGTAGTTCATCATGGTCCACAGCTCGGATATTGGTGCAGCTTTGTCAGTTACCAAACGTTGTGCCCGTGTGTTGCCATCGTCAAACCTTATAAACCGCAGTATGGCCTGAAAACGGTTAATGCCCATTGACGCACGATATAATGGACAATTTTCCACCGACCACAAGTCCGGCGCACATTCGGTATTGCTGCGGTTAGCGCCAGTCATAATAAGCACTCCAATGAACGCATACATTTCGCTCAAAGTAACCTTCTTCCATGTTTTTGGTTCCGCCTCTGGATGTTTTGCGTTTAATTCCGCATATGTAGCTTCTGCTTTTTTGTTGGTGTAGCGTACTATAATATCCACCATTTCCGGAGTCATAAAACATTTATATGTACTGACTATTGACATCATAGTAGTTGACCTTGTGTGCCCACTTCGCTGTCGCAAAATATTTTGTTGCCTACTTTGGCGTGCAAGTCGTGGCTGTGAGCTCCATATGGTACTATCGCGTGCTACGAATTCAGCTGCAAGCAAATAAATCTCCTCAGAATCATCTGCAGCATCGGATTCATTGTCAGATTCTTCGTAAACAGCCTCATCTACCTGGGCATTGTCAATTGTGTAATCAGGGTCTTCTACATCCGATTCAACCACGCCATCTGCTACTGCTACTTGTTCGCTTTCATCCCCTTCAGGGTCGGAAAATAATTCATCATCTGAGATTTCGTCAAACAGGTTTTGTATGTACTGCCCTTTTTCAGCGTCAGATAATCTATATAAAAATAATTAATTTTTATTCCATTTATGAAATTATATTTGAGTTATTTGTATTTACCTCATATATTGATTCGAAGACAAATATTCCATGTTCCTTCTGCTATCCATGTTGTAATATTTTAAATTTTTTCTGACTTGTTATTTTGACAAATATAAATCAATTTCACACTTCAAAAGAACGCTTTACAATGAATATAAACTCGCAAAACTGCCGTTTATATAGTTGCAACCCTTAAGTTTCTGGAAGCATTTCTTACCTGCCAGGTGTTTGGATTATATCAAATGTTGTTTGTCAGCAAATTCTAGCAAGGGTACAATATAATGTCTTCTTCTAAATAATTAAGAGTGCGCGAAAAAGTTATATTCTAAAAATTCTAACAACAATAGAAATTATTGACTTCTTAGAAATAACTTAGAATGCGCGCAATTCTTAGAAGCAGGCTACAAATATATGTTTATAACTACTTAAAATATTCGCAAGAAAGTCAGCTACAACATTGCATTAAAAAAAAAAAACTTGGTTCTAAGAAAAAATGAGAAAAAACGGGTAAAACAGGCTACTGGCCACACCTGTACCCGGGTATAAGAAGTCGTAGTAAAAGTTGGGTATAAGTCCTAGGGTTAAGCAAGTTGGATCATTGAACACGACCATGTTGCCGAATGTAATCGAACGTTGTTGTGTTCGATTTTTGCTGTTCTCTGATATGTATGTAGATGGTCGTTAAGCAAATTTACAAGGAAACTTCTTTATGAAATTATAGTAGAATTCACATGTACATTTATATAATATTTAATAAATTGCAGAATTATTATGAAACAGAATATGATTAAAATATATAAGTGTACACCTCGTGCATACATATGCTTGCATATTAAAAATATAATATCACCAACAAAGTAAATATGAGCAGAATTATAAAGAAATTTATTAACATAGACATAAAAACATCAAATATTTGAATTGTAACGACCTAAAAAATGAAATGATCATGAGGCACAGGGGGAGGGTTTAAACCCCCCAAACCCCACCCGTCGCTACGCCCCTGACACGATGTATGCGTTTATTGCAGCTATGTTTATCATAGTTTGGAAAAATGCTATAGGCCGCCTTCTGGTTTTCCTGCCATGGTTCATGTTTTGGCACATCTGATCAAAACTGTCAACTCCTCCTTTTGTTGAGTTGTACACATGCACTATTTCTGGTTTTCCAGTGGTCTCATGAATACTGGCCGTACTGTGCATACTATTATTGGGCTTGTATGATACAACTGTCAAATCCTCATGAAATATAAACAATGAAGTGGATGCGGCTCGTTTTTGAAACTTTATATCTGTAGCTTCAATAGGCAATTGTTGTTTATTTTTTTTTTTATTGTGCCAACAGTTATTATTTTGTATTCATGACAGAGACGTTGAATGAGTGGTACACTCGTAAACCAATTGTCTATCGTGACATTTCGATTGGTGCCCTTTACATTTTTCAGCAGTTCAAAAACATAATATTCACCAGCAGCCATTGCAAGGTAAACAATGGCATCCAATATATATTTTTTTGTACCGCTATCACAAGACTTGACAATTTTGATCCCAAACTTGTTGGGTTTAGAGGGAATATACATCCTAAATGGACATTTGCCTCTAAATCTAACTAGTTGCTCATCAATGGTTATATAGCTTCCAGGTTTATAGTTCACTCTGCAATTGTTTAGAAGTTTGTCCCAGATAGAAGAAACTGGAGCAAGTTTGGTCATTTCTCTTCTAGCAGTTCTTGTTTCTTTGTCATCGAATCTTAAACAATTTAGGATAAATTTGAACCTTCTCTCAGACATGGTTGCCTTGTACCTTTCCCCACAGTAGGTAGTGTCAAACATCATATGTGTTGCCAAGTGATTGTCTTTGAGAGCAGCGGACAAGACTAACAAACCAAGAAATGCTTCAAGTTCGTCCATTTCCAACTTTGACAAAACCGCGTGAGATTTATCGTTATTGTTCTCCCTTTGAATGCTTATTTCTTTATTTGTATAAATCAAAATCTCTTCCAATATGTCTGCGGTAAAAAACAGTTTGAAGCAGCTGGCAGGACACAACGAATTTTTTTGCATTTGCTGTTGGGCCGTGGCGAATGTGAACAATAATTTTTGAGGGAGTCTTTTGACCTAGCACAGCCACAGGTCCCTTTCTCCAAATAAAATTTCCATCTTTTCCGACCAGACTGTTGGTACAAGGTGTAACAAATGTAATTAACTCTTCTTTTTCACGAATTCCTTGAGCAGCTGATCTTTCATTTCCTCTCCCCTCATTAAGTTTCTGTTTTTTACGTTTGCTGCTTCCAGGTGCTTCCTCCTTTTCAGCTTCTTCTGCATTTATGATTCCGTGTATAAAATTTTCTTCGACATCATTTAATTCTTCCGTTTCTGGTTGGTATTCCGGATCTGCAACACAGTCCCAAGAATCCTCATCAAAGTTACAAAGCTCCAACTCCAATTTGTCTTCTTCCTCAGAATCTAGTTCAAGTATTGCATCCAAATTAAAAAAAGATGATAAAAACCAAAGCAAAAATAATGTTACCGTGGAAAGTTTTTCTAAATTTATACCAGATTTCGATGGCATTTAGATACCAGTTAATCAATGATTGCGCAATTTCCATGATAACGCAGAATCATACGAATTAAATGCAAGCTAAAACAAGCAAGGAAGGCTAAGTTCGGGTGTAATCGAACATTACACACTCAATTGAGAGCTATGGTGACAACATAAGGGAAAATAACCATGTAGGAAAATGAACCGAGGGAAACCCTGGAATGTGTTTGTATGACATGCGTATCAAATGAAAGGCATTAAAGAGTATTTTATGAGGGAGTGGGCCATAGTTCTACAGGTGGACGCCATTTTGGGATATAGCCATAAAGGTGGATCAGGGGTGACCCTAGAATTTGTTTGTACAATATGGGCATCAAACGAATGGTGTTAATGAGTATTTTAAAAGGGAGTAATCCTTAGTTCCATAGGTGGACGCCGTTTCGTGATATCGCCATAAAGGTGGAGCAGGGGTGACCCTAGAATTTGTTTGTACAATATGGGTATCAAAATAAAGGTGTTAATGAGTATTTTAAAAAGGAGTAATCCTTAGTTCCATAGGTGGACGCCGTTTCGTGATATCGCCATAAAAGTGGACCAGGGGTGACTCTAGAATGTGTTTGTACGATATGGGTATCAAATTAAAAGTATTAATGAGGGTTTTAAAAGGGAGTAATTCTTAGTTCCATAGGTGGACGCCGTTTCGTGATATCGCCATAGAGGTGGAGCAGGGGTGACCCTAGAATTTGTTTGTACAATATGGGTATCAAAATAAAGGTGTTAATGAGTTTTTTAAAAGTGAGTAATCCTTAGTTCCATAGGTGGACGCCGTTTCGAGATATCGCCATAAAAGTGGAGCAGGGGTGACTCTAGAATGTGTTTGTACGATATGGGTATCAAATTAAAGGTATTAATGAGGGTTTAAAAAGGGAGTGGTGGTTGATGTATAGGTGGTCGCATTTTCGAGATATCGCCATAAAGGTGGACCAGGGGTGACCCTAGAATTTGTTTGTACAATATGGGTATCAAAAGAAAGGTGTTAATGAGTATTTTAAAAAGGAGTAATCCTTAGTTCCATAGGTGGACGCCGTTTCGTGATATCGCCATAAAGGTGGAGCAGGGGTGACCCTAGAATTTGTTTGTACAATATGGGTATCAAAAGAAAGGTGTTAATGAGTTTTTTAAAAGGGAGTAATCCTTAGTTCCATAGGTGGACGCCGTTTCGGGATATCGCCATAAAGGTGGAGCAGGGGTGACCCTAGAATTTGTTTGTACAATATGGGTATCAAAAGAAAGGTGTTAATGAGTATTTTAAAAGGGAGTAATCCTTAGATCCATAGGTGGACGCCGTTTCGTGATATCGCCATAAAGGTGTAGCAGGGGAGACCCTAGAATTTGTTTGTACAATATGGGTATCAAAAGAAAGGAGTTAATGAGTTTTTTAAAAGGGAGTAATCCTTAGATCCATAGGTGGACGCCGTTTCGAGATATCGCCATAAAGGTGGAACAGGGGTGACCCTAGAATTTGTTTGTACAATATGGGTATCAAAAGAAAGGTGTTAATGAGTATTTTAAAAGGGAGTAATCCTTAGATCCATAGGTGGACGCCGTTTCGTGATATCGCCATAAAGGTGGAGCAGGGGTGACCCTAGAATTTGTTTGTACAATATGGGTATCAAAAGAAAGGTGTTAATGAGTTTTTTAAAAGGGAGTAATCTTTAGTTCCATAGGTGGACGCCGTTTCGAGATATCGCCATAAAGGTGGAGCAGGGGTGACCCTAGAATTTGTTTGTACAATATGGGTATCAAAAGAAAGGTGTTAATGAGTATTTTAAAAGGGAGTAATCCTTAGTTCCATAGGTGGACGCCGTTTCGAGATATCGCCATAAAGGTGGAGCACGGGTGACCCTAGAATTTGTTTGTACAATATGGGTATCAAAAGAAAGGTGTTAATGAGTATTTTAAAAGGGAGTAATCCTTAGTTCCATAGGTGGACGCCGTTTCGAGATATCGCCATAAAGGTGGAGCAGGGGTGACCCTAGAATTTGTTTGTACAATATGGGTATCAAAAGAAAGGTGTTAATGAGTATTTTAAAAGGGAGTAATCCTTAGATCCATAGGTGGACGCCGTTTCGTGATATCGCCATAAAGGTGGAGCAGGGGTGACCCTAGAATTTGTTTGTACAATATGGATATCAAAAGAAAGGTGTTAATGAGTTTTTTAAAAGGGAGTAATCCTTAGTTCCATAGGTGGACGCCGTTTCGAGATATCGCCATAAAGGTGGGCCAGGGGTGACTCTAGAATTCGTTTGTGGAATATGGGTATCAAATTAAAGGTATTAATGGGGGTTTTAAAAGGGAGTAGTGGTTGGTGTATAGGTGGTCGCAATTTCGAGATATCGCCATAAAGGTGGACCAGGGGTGACCCTAGAATTTGTTTGTACAATATGGGTATCAAAAGAAAGGTGTTAATGAGAATTTTAAAAGGGAGTAATCCCTAGTTCCATAGGTGGACGCCGTTTCGTGATATCGCCATAAAGGTGGAGCAGGGGTGACCCTAGAATTTGTTTGTACAATATGGGTATCAAAAGAAAGGAGTTAATGAGTATTTTAAAAGGGAGTGGGCCTTAGTTCTATAGGTGGACGCCCTTTTCGAGGTATCGCAATAAAGGTGGACCAGGGGTGACTCTAGACTTTGTTTGTGCGATATGGGTATCAAATGAAAGGTGTTAATGAGTATTTTTAAAAGGGAGTGGGCCTTCGTTCTATAGGTGTTCGCCTTTTCGAGATATCGCCATAAAGGTGGACCAGGGGTGACTTTATAATATGTTTGTACGATATGGGTATCAAATGAAAGGTGTTAATGAGTATTTTAAAAGGGGGCTTAGTTCTATAGGTGGACGCCTTTTCGAGATATCGCCATAAAGGTGGCTCTAGAATGAGTTTGTACGATATGGGTATCAAATTAAAGGTATTAATGAGAGTTTTAAAAGGGAGTGGTGGTAGTTGTATATGTGAAGGCGTTTTCCAGATATCGACCAAAATGTGGACCAGGGTGACCCAGAACATTATCTGTTGGATACCGCTAATTTGTTTATATATGTAATACCTGCCAAGATTTTAAGGGTTTTTTATTTCGCCCTGCAGAACTTTTTCATTTTCTTCTACTTAATATGGTAGGTGTCACAACCACTTTATAAAGTTTTTTCTAAAGTTATATTTCGCGTCAATAAAACAATCCAATTACCATACCATGTTTCATCCCTTTTTTCGTATTTGGTATAGAATTATGGAATTTTTTTCATTTTTCGTAATTTTCGATATCGAAAAAATTGGGCGTGGTCATAGTCGGATTTCGTTCATTTTTCATACCAAGATAAAGTGAGTTCAAGTAAGCACGTGAACTAAGTTCATTAAAGATATGTCGATTTTTGCTGAAGTTATCGTGTTAACGGCCATGCGGAAGGACAGACGGACGACTGTGTATAAAAACTGGGCGTGGCATCAACCGATTCCGCCCATTTTCACAGAAAACAGTTATCGTCAAATCTATGCCCCTACCAAATTGTAAAAGGATTGGTTAATTCTTGTTCGACTTATGGCGTTAAAAGTATCCTAGACAAATTAAATGAAAAAAGGCGGAGCCAGGCCCATTTTGAAATTTTCTTTTATTTTTGTATTTTGTTGCACCACATCATTACTGGAGTTGAATGTTGACATAATTTACTTATATACTGTAAACATATTAAATTCTTTGTTATAATTTTACTTAAAAAAAAAATTTTTTTTTAAAAGTGGGCGTGGTCCTTCTCCGATTTTGCTAATTTTTATTTAGCGTACATATAGTAATAGGAGTAACGTTCCTGCCAAATTTCATTATGATATCTTCAACGACTGCCAAATTACAGCTTGCAAAAGTTTTAAATTACATTCTTTTAAAAGTGGGCGGTGCCACGCCCATTGTCCAAAATTTTACTAATTTTCTATTTTGCGTCATAAGTTCAACTCATCTACCAAGTTTCGTCGCTTTATCTGTCTTTCGTAATGAATTATCGCACTTTTTCGGTTTTTCGATATCAAAAAAGTGGGCGTGGTTATAGTCCGATTTCGTTCATTTTAAATAGCGATCTGAGATGAGTGCTTAGGAACCTACATACCAAATTTCATCAAGCTACCTTGAAATTTACTCAAGTTATCGTGTTAACGGACGGACGGACGGACGGACATGGCTCAATCAAATTTTTTTTCGATCCTAATGATTTTGATATATGGAAGTCTATATCTATCTCGATTCCTTTATACCTGTACAACCAACCGTTGTCCAATCAAACTTAATATACTCTGTGAGCTCTGCTCAACTGAGTATAAAAATATTTAAATGCTCGTAATAAAATGGTAGGTACGGCAAAATTATTTTTAGACACCCCCACTGTTTATGATTACGAATCGTTGTGCGCAGTATTACGGGAAGAATTCGAGCATAAGTTGAGTAGCGCTAAAACACATAAGCAGCTGCGCTGTCGAAAAAAACGTGCTTTTGAAAAATTTCACGATTATGTGTTGCAAATGCGCAAAATTGCGGCGCTTGGAGAAACTGAAGAGGAGGCTGTCATAAGCTACATAGTTGATTGCATAGATGTACGAGACGATTTGAAATTTCCTCTATATAGCGCAACGACGGTTAAAGAATTACGGAAAAGGTATGAATTAGTAGAAACGATTATAAACAAGTAAGGAAGGCTAAGTTCGGGTGTAACCGAACATTACATACTCAGTTGAGAGCTATGGAGACAAAATAAGGAAAATCACCATGTAGGAAAATGAACCTAGGGTAACCCTGGAATGTGGTTATATGACATGTGTATCAAATGGAAGGTATTAAAGAGTATTTTAAGAGAGAGTAGGCCATAGTTCTATGGATGGACGCCATTTAGGGATATCGCCATAAAGGTGGACCAGGGCTGACTCTAGAATGTGTTTGTACGATATGGGTATCAAATGAAAGGTGGTAATGAGTATTTTAAAAGGGAATGGGCTTTAGTTCTATAGGTGAACGCCTTTTCGAGAAATCGTCATAAAGGTGGACCAGGGGTGACTCTAGAATATGTTTGTACGATATGGGTATCAAATGAAAGCTGTTAATGAGTATTTTGAAAAGGAGTGATCCTTAGTTCCATAGGTGGACGCCGTTTCGAGATATCGCCATAAAGGTGGACCAGGGGTGTCTCTAGAATGTGTTTGTACGATATGGGCATCAAATGAAAGGTGTTACTGAGCATTTTAAGAGGGAGTGGGCATTAGGTCTATAGGTGGACGCCTTTTCGAGATATTGCCATTAGGGTGGGCCAGGGGTGACTCTAGAATGTTTGTACGATATGGGTATCAAACGAAAGGTGTTATTGAGCATTTTAAGATGGAGTGGGCATTAGGTCTATAAGTGGACGCCTTTTCGAGATATCGTCATTAGGGTGGGCCAGGGGTGACTCTAGAATGTGTTTGTATGATATGGGTATCAAACGAAAGGTGTTACTGAGCATTTTAAGAGGGAGTGGGCATTAGGTCTATAGGTGGACGCCTTTTCGAGATATCGCCATTAGGGTGGGCCAGGGGTGACTCTAGAATGTGTTTGTACGATATGGATATCAAATTAAAGGTATTAATGAGGCTTTTAAAAGCGAGTGGCCCTTAGATGTATATGTGAAGGTGTTCTCGCGATATCGACCAAAATGTGGACCAGGTGATCCAGAAAATCATCTGTCGGGTACTGCTAATTTATTTATATATGCAATACCACTAACAGTATTCCTGCCAAGATTCCAAGGGGTGTTGATTTCGCCTTGTAGAACTTTTTCATTTTCTTCTACTTAATATGGTAGGTGTCACACCCATTTTACAAACTTTTTTCCAAAGTTATATTTTGCGTCAATAAACCAATCCAGTTACCATGTTTCATCCCTTTTTTCGTATTTGGTATAGAATTATGGCATTTTTTTCATTTTTCGTAATTTTCGATATCGATAAAGTGGGCGTGGTTATGGTCGGATTTCGGCCATTTTTTATACCAAGATAAAGTGAGTTCAGATAAGTAGGTGGGCTAAGTTTAGTAAAGATATATCGGTTTTTGCTCAAGTTATTGTGTTAAAGGCCGAGCGGAAGGACAGACGGTGGACTGTGTATAAAAACTGGGCGTGGCTTCCACCGATTTCGTCCATTTTCACAGAGAACAGTTACCGTCATAGAGTCTATGTCCGTACCAAATTTGAGAAGGATTGGTAAATTTTTGTTCGACTTATGGCATTAAAAGTATTCTAGACAAACTAAATGAAAATGGGCGGAGCCACGCCCATTTTGAAATTTTCTTTTATTTTTGTATTTTGTTGCATCATATCATTACAGGAGTTGAATTTTGACTTAATTTACTTATATACAGTAAAGATATTAAATTTTTTGTTAAAATTTGAATTTAAAAAAAATTTTTTTTAAAAAGTGGGCGTGTTCTTCATCCAATTTTGATAATTTTTATTTAGCACATATATAGTAATAGTAGTAGCGTTCCTGCCAAATTTCATCATGATATCTTCAACGACTGCCAAATAACAGCTTGCAAAACTTTTAAATTACCTTCTTGTAAAAGTGGGCGGTGCCACGCCCGTTGTCCAAAATCTTACTAATTTTCTATTCTGCGTCATAACTTCAACCCATCTGCCAAGTTTCATCGCTTTAACCGCCTTTGGCAATGAATTATCGCATTTTTTCGGTTTTTCGAAATTTTCGATATCGAAAAAGTGGGCGTGGTTATAGTCCGATATCGTTCATTTTAAATAGCGATCTGAGATGAGTGCCCAGGAATCCACATACCAAATTTCATCAAGATACCTCAAAATTTACTCAAGTTATCGTGTTAACGGACGGACGGACGGACGGACGGACGGACGGACGGACGGACGGACATGGCTCAATCAAATTTTTTTTCGATCCTGATTATTTTAATATATGGAAGTCTATATCTATCTCGATTCCTTTATATATGTACAACCAACCGTTATCCAATCAAACTTAATATACTCTGTGAGCTCTGCTCAACTGAGTATAAAAATTGTTCACAAACAGACACCGACAAAATACACAAATAAGTATGCGCGAACAAAAGAAAAGAGAAAGACATTAAGGTTGAGCGTAACCAATCGCACTGCTATAATTGTCGTTCTGCTCAGCATAAAAGGGCAGAGTGCAAAGAAGAAACAATGTGTTTCAAATGTAATGGCGTAGGGCATATGGCGAAGCAGTGAACAAATGCCAAGCCCACTGTCAATATGGTGGTAAATCAGATACGTACCAAAACAAAATTTTTACAAATCAGCAACTACAAAAGTGCGTTGTAAAGCTTTTTGGATTAGGTAACGTTGCTACGTCAGCATAGGGTGAAATAGTAACACAGGTCCAGGTTGATGAGCTGATCACCACACATACATTTTTGGTCGTGGAAGATAGAAAACTAAGCGTTGAAATGATAGTTGGATATGATTTTTTACAAAAGTTTGTGGTCACTATGAATGGTGGCAACTTCAAGTTTTCACGGTTAGACGAGAAAACAGAGGAATGCGAAGCTGGTTACAATATTTTTAACGTAGGTTGTAATGAAGTAGAAGTAAATTTAGATCAAAAATACAATGCAGCTGTTATGAAGTTGATAAACAATTATGAGTCGGTGAGTAATCCAAAAGGTTCTCCTATAAAACTATGTATTATACATATTGAAAGTACAATCAGCTTTCGTGAAAACCCCAGTTGGGTTTCAGCGAGTGTACGAGAATTTATAAGAAAGCAAGTAGATGAATGGCTGCGTCAGAGAATCGTTAGGGAGTCATGCTCTGATGTTGCAAGTAAAGTTGTACTGGCCGAAAAGAAAGACGGTAGCTACAGGCTTTGCGTAGACTTTCACAAGCTGAATTCTCTTGTCCTTAAAGGTATATTTCCAGTACCAGTAGTAAAGGAGGTGATCGAAAAGATGCAGAGTGCCAGATACTTTTCGGTCATGGACCTTAAAAACGGTTTTTTCCACGTTGAGGTTGAACAAAGCCGAAAATATACAGCGTTTACAACGAAAGAGGGCCTTTTTGAATTTAATAAAGCACCATTCGGCTTTTGTAACTCCCAGCAGTCTTTGTACGTTATGTAAATTATATTTTTCAGCAACTGATAAACGAAGGTATCATGGAAATCTATATAGATGATATCGTTGTATTTGGAAACACGGCAGAGTAGTGTTTAGAAAATATGGATCGCGTTCTGCGGCAAGCCGAGCAGTTTGGTTTAGAAATCAACTGGACAAAATGTCAATTTTTAAAACAAAGAGTAACTTTTTGGGTCACGAGGTAGAAGACGGGCGGGTCTGGCTAAGTCAAGAGAAAGCAAAAGCTGTAAAGAAATTTCCTATGCCAAAAAACATTAGGGGTTTTCAGGCATTTCTCGGATTGACGGGTTATTTTCGTAAATTTGTTCATAACTACGATGTAATCGCTAGACCGTTGACATCGTTGATGAAAAAAGAGGCTGAGTTTAAAATTGGGAATGAACAGATACAAGCTTTCAAGGAATTAAAATCAGTACTTTTGGAAGAGCCAGTACATAAAATTTTTAGTCAAGACTTAAAAACGCAGCTGCACGTTAACGCATCAAAATATGGCTTTGGGCCACATTGCTACAACAACACGAAAATGGGTGGCACCCAGTGTTTTACTGGAGCAACAGGAAAAATTGCATAGTTACCTTTTAAAAGTAAACGCAACCTATCTAGCAACAAAAAATTATGTCATTATTTAATGGGTATAGAATTTGATCTGGTTACTGATTGTTCAGCTTTTAAACACACCACGAAAAAGAAAGATGTTCCACGTGAGATTGTACAGTGGTTGATGTATCTTCAAGACTTCAGCTATAAAATAGAACATCATGCGGGAGACAAGATGAAGCACGTTGATACTTTAAGTCGCTTTCCTCTCATGATGGTAGTGTCAGATATTCACGCAAAAATACGCCGAGCACAGCAGAAAGACGAACATTTAACAGCAGTTGAGGAAATTCTGAAACACCATCAGTATAAGCCTATCAAATAAGAAATGATTTATCATACAAGCAAGTTGAATGACAACCTTTGTTGGTTGTGCATAAACTCATTTAGAAAGAGGTTATTGCAAAAGCTCACTGCTTCGGACACATGGGTACGCAAAAGACGATGCACCGGATAAGGCAGGATTATTACATACCACACTTAGAAAAGAAGGCGAATCAATACATTGCAAATTGTGTTGAATGTATTACAGGTAACAGAAAGTTGGGCAAGCAGGAAGACTTTTTTCACTGTATCGCCAAGGGCGATAATCCACTTTCCACACTTCACATCGATCACTTAGGTACAGTAAATCCAACGGCAAAGAAATATAAATATATATTGGCTATAGTGAATGGGTTTTCCAAGTATACGTGGATATACCCAACGAAGTCAACAGATGCGCAGGAAGTTGTCAAGCACATGGAGGATTGAGTCACTTTATTTGGTAATCCATTACGCATTATCAGTGACAAAAGCACAGCTTTTACGTAAAATTTATTTAAAGATTTTTGTTCCAAGAACAAAATCGAACACATAAAATCAACAACAGGAGTGCCGAGGGGAAATGGCCAAATCGGAAGGACAAATAGAGTCATACTATGGGTTTTGTCAAAAATTTCAGCCGCAGAACACTCGTAATGGTAAAAATACACATCACTGGTGTAGAAAGCTATAAATGCACACGTTCATTCGTCAACGAAGTTCAGTCCTTTCGAAATAATGTTTGTGTAAAAATGCGCAATCAAACTTTTGATTTACATATATTTTGTTTAATGTTATGAATTTGTTTTTTTTTTTTTTTTGTTAGTGAAGAAAGTGTTTACACACTGACATATGGCTTTATAACAATAGTTTAATTAGTTAAAAATAAGAGTTGTTTGCTGTGCAAAATCACTAAATACCATCAGATCTGAAAGTAGAAATTTTTAATGCTAGTTTGATTATATTTTTGACTTATGGCGTTTCAAGTGTTTTGACTAGTTAAGGGCTTTTGACTAATCAAATAAAACGTAGCGAATATTAATTAACACTTTTTAATAACACCAAAGATTCCACGTAAATCAATAGGAAATATATTTTGTTTATTGTTATAATTTTTTTGTTTATGAAAATAGTGCTTACGCACTGACATATGGCTTGTTGTTGTTATTGTTGTTGTAGCAGTGCTTCGGCCCACCAAATAGGTGCGACCGATCACAAATTGTTATCAATATCCTCTAACGGGAGTCCAAGGAAACTTGCTGTTTCAACAGGGGTGAACTATAATGAAAGGGGTGTTAGAGGCGTTGGTTCCAAATTACAATTAAAGAGATGGTTGGTGTCATGTGGGGACACATTGCAAGCTGGGCATACCTTTTGTATGTCGGGGTTAATTCTGGATAGGTAAGAGTTTAGCCTGTTACATTATCCAGAACGAAGTTGAGCTAGAGTGACTCGCGTTTCCCTGGGGAGTATGCGTTCCTCTTCCGCAAGTTTAGGGTACTGCTAATTGAGTACTGGATTCAACGGGCAATTCCTGACATAAAGGTCCGACGCCTGTTTGTGGAGTTCACTAAGGGCCTGCTTGTGTTTTTTTGGTTCATGCGGCTGTGTTCTAAGGTGCCGTATTTCCTCATAATGCTTACGGAGATGACCCCTTAAGCCCCTAGGCGGTGTTGGCCAGATGTCTATTGGGTTGCCCAGGTTTCTGGGTATTTAACAGGAACTATTTGGTTAGCATCTCATTTCTCTCCCTGATGGGGAGTATTCTCGCCTTACTATGAAGACGGTTTTCTGGGGACATAAGAAGACAGCCCGTGGCGCTGCTGAGAGCAGTATTTTGGCAGGCCTGTAGCTTCTTCCAGTGAGTAGTTTTTAGGCTTGGCGACCATATAGGGGGCGAGTAGCATGCAATGGGCTGGTCAATTGCTTTGTATGTGGTAATGAGCGTTTCTTTGTCTTTTCCCCAAGTACTGCCAGCAAGGAATTTGAGGATTTTATTACGGATCTGGATTTTCGGTACAATTGCTGCTGCATGCTCACCAACATATACCTTTATAACAATAGTTTAATTAGTTAAAAATAAGAGTGGATTGATGACAGCTAACTTAATGAAATTTCTGCGTAATTTTGAATAACGGTGTAGTGATTCCCATGTGCCCTCCACTTGGCCCATTAGGTAATTCACGACGATCATCTGGTATTCGCACTTTTGGGACAACAATTAGCGCATTGGAGCTTTGGCCATATTCGATTTCTCATATTCGATAAAGGCAGTCAGATACCATCCTACATTCTACAATCAGCCCAATATACTTTGCAAAAGACTTTTCCGATAGCATCTCCTCTTCTGTTGGCCGTTTGTTCATTTGACATGTCCTTCATTAACAAGGCCAAATTAACGTCTTCCTGTTGGGATCTACGTAAATTTGTCGCATTCTACTCATCCGTTGTTTCGATGCTCATTAACCGCACATTAATAACATCTTCTTTAACTTCGGCTTTCGACCAATGTTTAGAATCCAGATTGCATGGTCAACGGGACATTGCATCCGCATTCTTATGTGGGCTACCCGCAAGGTATTCTATGGAAAAGTCATAAGTTTGCAGTCTCTCAATCCATCTCGCTAATTGTACCTCGGGGGTTTTGAACTGAAGTAGCCACTTTAATGCTGTATGATCGGTCCGTACATGGAAACGGTTCTACTAAAGTAAGTAATTCTGTATGCGTAACACAACGATTTCTCTCGGGATTTCCTCTAGTTCGGCTATATCAAGCAACAACTTTTCATTTGGGACAATACCCTCCAATACCGTAACCCCTTGCATCAGTGTCTAATATAAACTTCGCTCCAGGAATGGGTATGCCAACATTGGTGCAGTAAATAATCGGCAACCTCCTGATCTCCCCCCCCCCCCCCTCCCCCACTTGAAGTGACGGTTTTTCTTAGTAAGATAATGAAGACAACTTACTGCCTTGGCAAAGTTTGAACAAATGGTCGTGAAGTGAGCAATCCAAGGAAGCTTCGTATCTCATGCTGTTCCGCTGGCCTCGGCCACTCCACATTTACCACTTTGATTTTATGATCATCAGTACACCCTACTTCTGCCGCTAGCTTATATCCCAAATAGTTTACCTCTCTTTTGAAAAACGAACACTTGTCTAGATTTAACTCTAAGCTAGCACAAGCTTCTTTCGATGATCATCAAAGCTTTTCCCTAGGACGATTATATCATCGAGATAAATCAAGCAAGTTTTCCAGTAAAGCGCTTTAAGGACGTGCCCCATAAGCCTCTCAAAAGTGGCAGGGGCATTGCATAAGCCGAAAAGCATAACGGAAAATTGCCACAAACCCTCGCCTACACTAAATGCTGTATTTTTCCTATCTGCGCCGTTAGCCTCTACTTGCCAATAGCCACTCTTTAAATCGAGAAAACCATTCCGTCACAGTTAGTGAATCCAACGGTCATATTGTACACATATCACTTAACCTATGTGCATTTAATGCCACAATTCAGCTGTACAAATAAGGAAACCAGCAACTAATTAAATTTTCCTCTGAAAAAGAGTAGAAAAATATTTTGACAAACACGCGCTAATTTCATTTCGCTAGAATAAACATAGCAACATTGGATTTGTTATTTTGGTAGACCAAAAGCTGTTTGTTTAACTGTTTTAGAATTTACATTACGCTCGACGCATTAACTATAAAAAATTGAAAAGAAAAACAAATTAATAAATGCTTGGTGGGATTTATCTTCGAGAAGATTTAGGCCGAACTTTTTCCATTTTTCCATTTAAAGAACTTGTTTTGAATTTTTGATATTGCTTCGGCCGGTACTTGAACTCAAGACCTTCGATGTTGTATGCGCAGTACGCTCGCACCACCCCACGGCGGCCCTTTTTTTATCAATAAGTGGTTTGAGATTTTGTCAGGCACACGCTTAAAAATTTGAGCTTAAATCTTTAACATTTAAGACAAATGACCAAACCAAATTTTGTTTAACCCTTTCAGGCCCGTAAGAAACCTACAAGGAAATTTTGTTGTACGACTGTTTTATTTAGTTGACTTGGAATCAAAATGCATAAAAAACAATTCGACTTTTAAATTCATTACACGGTTTTTTTGTAATGTCATGGGAAAAATATTTCCCTATGGACCTCAATGGGAATTTCGCAACAGCAGGGAACATTTGTTTTCTAATAATGCAAACTTTAAAAATTTGTCCTGAAAATATATAGATTTTGGAAAATAAATTATTTATTTTATTTTTTTTGTGTGTCCTATTTTCAATCTGTTTCTTAGCGCAATTTACAATAGCTCTTCATGTTATTTACTTTTTGCATATTGTGCATTGGTAAACTTGTCTTCACACCGACTTGACTCTTCGGTTTATTCACTTCGGACGGCCTGGCCCTTTGCCTACATGAAAATTCATATATAGACTTCGAGCAATATTTTGACGAAGTTCTAGACTGCTCAAAAGCGCTCCCTCTACAAATTTCTTCTCATGTAACTTTTTATACACCAAATATGAGTTGTTCATAGCAATATCCATTATATCGAAAAAAAGGCGTAAGTAGTATTTTATCTTTGTTTTGCGATCAACTTCATAGCAGACTTTTCGCTGGTCCATTAGGTCAACGCCACCCATATATTTATTATATTTAATTATCATCTCTGGGCACGTAATATTTACTTTTTCGGCCGACCCAGCTTTTCGCCTTTTTACGAAGCCTATTTCGATGGGTGAAATGAAAGTGGTCAATATATGAACGGATTTTGTGTCCATCCATTTGACAAACGAAAACCTTCCCAATGGATTTCCCCCTGGACATATGTTTGTCCAACGACAATGTTTTCGGCACCATTTTCCATATCCTGAGCAAGATATTCTTGATCTTCTTCGTTTAGTTGTGTTTCATCTTCCCCACCATTATTGTCAGCCATGAGTAATTGTAAAATTTCATCTTCTTTCAGATGAAATTCACTGCATCTTATTCCAGCCATTTTGTCTGTAGTGAATTCGAAAAACATGAATAAATGAGTAAATCGCATCATAAAATAATAACAAAAATAGTACCTAAAAATTTTCTTTGTGGTCCACAGGGAAACATGTTTCCCTTATAATAAGTCTTTATTTTTAGATACTTTTTCCCATTTAATTACATAAAATTGGTCATTGTTTAGTTTCGTACTTACCATTCAACAAATAAAAAGCTTTTAAAATCAATTTGAAACACGAAATTCTAAAAAAGTTAAAAAAATATGAACACATTTCACTCCTCGAAAGTTTGCCAACTTTACTTACACTTTTAATAAAGAATATTTGAAAATACTGTCGATCTACTTAATTTGATTACGGGGACTCCCCTTTTTATATTTAAACACACTCGCTTGAACAGAGTAACCATATAAGAAAATATAAAAATTCCCTAATTTATTAACGGGAAATATATTTCCCATAGACCTGAAAGGGTTAAGATATAGATTATACCGGTCTTCCTAGAAATGAATGCATAGAACTGGGTTTCAGTCTGAAACTGGTGATGTCTACACAAAAAAAAATATGGTGGGCGATTCCTGAAATTCTTTCAGTGAGTAACTTGTGATACACATTTCTTGTTCCGAACTAGACCTAAATTGCCAAATATTTACAAGTTCGATACTAACAAGATTTTACCCAGTTATAAAATCGACAGCTTGTGTCCTTATCTTTCATATTTATTTTGAGAAATATGCTACCAACAAAAAACTGCTGCCAGCTTTAAGTAACTTAGACTATAAGTGTGATTTCTTTTCCCAAACTTTATCACTGACTCGGAGGTGTCGATAAATGCTCTAATATCGTACTAGAAGCAGCAGCTAGAATTTCTTTTCGGCGCGGAACCAACGAAATAATCACAAGAAAACAACTAAACAGTAAATTTTACACTAGTTTGGACCTACCGAAATAAATTCAATAAACCAACTAGTTCGAAAGCGGAAATATGTATCTAGTCCGGAACTATAGAAAAAAACTCGAACCAGCTAGGAAATCGCGAAGTTAAATTCGACAATTGGAAGCATGTAAAAGATATAGAGGGCGAACTAGTAGAGATTCCTAATGCACTAGAAACGCACCAGTTTTGAAATAGAGATTTTTCCTACAGCGTTGATCTGCCTACTGTGTAAGAAATCATTTCATAACACCTTATATGTATAACAAAAGTTTTTGAAAAATATTCGATAACTTGCAGCAGTTTTTACAAATAAAATTTGTTATTTTTGAATTTTGAGAACCAAATTTAAACCTTTAGGACAAGTTTTAAAACCCGAAGTTTTTAATCAAGTTTCTATTTTTTGATTTTTGAAACCTTTTGCTTTTGTTTCAAATGCATGTTTGTATTTTTGAATTTTTTGAAACTTTTTTGGTTCTGTTTGAAAACAATTTTAATATTTCATCTTATTGTTTAAACAAATTTTAAATTAAAATCGAAAAAAAATTAAAAAGGCAATAGTAAATTGAGAGTTTTCCAATTTAGTAGCAAAATGTTTAAAAAAGTGTTTAAACCGGTGAATGGTTAAAAATTTGGGCTCAGATTTCTAACCGTGCACTTACTTACGCACGAAAATTTAATCAAGTTTATACAATGTGTATAAATAGCGCCCATAAAACTTGTCTTGCTTTAGTTACTTAATACTTCTTGCAAGCAGAGGAAAGTCAGAAACAAAAATGAACTTACACAGTCATATCTCTATCCTGGTTCTCGTCTTTAGCTGTATTATGGCCAATGTAAATTCGCAATTCCGACTTTATAATGGCCAAACTTCAAGTACTGACCAAACTTCAAGTACTGACCAAACTTTGAGTTATGACGAACGGCGTTATTTGGTAGCATTAGTTTATAACGGAGAATATATTCGCCTCGGCTCATAAGTCAGTATGAAAATAGTGATCACGGCATTTTATTGCGATAACAATTTAAAGGCAGATTTAATGTACGTTGTAGCCGATGTACTTGCTGCAGTTAATGAAAGACAGATGTATTGCAGAAGTCGCATAGCGAAAAATATATTTCTTCAACCTGGTTTAACACCCGGATATGAAAACAAGAATATAGGTGTTATTGAACTTGAAGAACCCTTTAACGAAAATGATGGAGTGGGGACATTAGCACTTTGCAAAAATAAACTTCCGGTGCACAAAAGGATGGAAACTGTTGAATGGAAACACTACACCCCATATCGTGAACTCCTAAAAAGAGAAGTAATTATAGAAGAATCAAACAAATGTAAGGTTACCCCTATTACAATAGGGGAAAATATGTATTGTGCTCGAAGTGGCAGTGAAAGATCCATGCGGCTTGGAACACCGGGCATCGTAGATGGACAACTTTGTGCGGTGGGAATGACTTCGTTTTATCGCGACGAGGGAACTTGGTACATTTATGCAAATGCCGCTGACCCAGATGTTCTGAATTTCATAGAAGGATTTATTGATGTTTAAAAATTTGGAAGTTATTATATTTAAAATTTTGGTGCGAGAAAAATGTATGTTATAAAAATGGGGTTAGTATGTATAAAAAAAAATTATATTTAATTTTTAAACAATTTTCAATTTCCTTTATTATTTTTAAAATAAAGTTATGATTTAAATTTTTCAATAAGGTGGAAATAGTGTATTCTGTCATACGATTTGTTATTTAATAAGAAAAATTACTAGCTTAACTCATTTGTATTTAATGAAGCTAATTTAAAAACAATGTTAAAAGCTTGTACAGCAAATAAAAATTGGTTTAAAGTTTAGATCGCTCATATTTTCGTGGAAAAAGGTGCGCATAACTCGGTTTCAATTTTAAGTCAGAGAAGTCTATATTTGCACTGAAAAAAAAAAAAAAATAGAAGAACAAAGGCCGGGACTGTCTGCGGCTGTTCCGAAGACTTCATACCTTTCATGAATGTAGCCGAGCAATAATCTTCTTATTCAATTCGTGATATCCGAGTAAACCGAGTAATACATAAAATATGTTATATATGGACAACATATGTATGTATATCATATAACTTTAAACGAGCGATTCTTGTATATTTGTATAGCCGAACGATCTCGGGAACGGCTCAACCAATTTAAATGAAATTTGGCCCAGAGATAATGGATCACATTCTAAGACTAAGGTCGCCACCTATTCGAAATAAAAAATTGCATGAGATATGCCGATAAGGCTATCAAACGAAAGGTATTTCGCTCCGTCGTTGCAATTTAGGGTTGCCACCTATTAAATTAAAAAATTTGCATGTGGTATGCCGATATGGGTATCAAACGAAAGGTATTTCACTCCGCATTACAATAGGGACATTTTTGAGTAGGGTTACCATTTACGGTTGCCACCTATTAAATTAAAAAAAATCTCAGCAGATATGCCGATATGGGTATAAAACGAAAGGCATTTCACTCCGCATTACAATAGGGACATTTTTGAGTCGAGTTGCATTTAGGGTTTCCACCTATTCGAAATTAAAAAAATTGCATGAGATATGCCGATATGGGTATCTAATGAAATGTAGTTCATTCCGCATTACAATAGGTACATTTTGAGTAGGGTTGCCATTTAGGGTTGCCACCTATTCGAAATAAAAAAAAATTTTCAGCAGATATGCCGATATGGGTTTAAAACGAAAGGTATTTCACTCCGCAATACAATAGGGACATTTTTGAGAAGGGTTGCCATTTAAGGTTGCCACCTATTCGAAATTAAAAAAAATTGCATTAGATATGCCGATATGGGTATCAAACGAAAGGTATTTCACTCCGCATTACAAAAGGGAAATTGTTGAGTAGGGTTGCATTTATGGTTGCCACCTATTAAATTAAAAAAAAAATGTCAGCAGATATGCCGATAAAGGTATAAAACGAAAGGCATTTCACTCCGCATTACAATAGGGACATTTTTGAGTCGAGTTGCATTTAAGGTTGCCTATTCGAAATTAAAGCAAAATTTCATGAGATGTTCCATTTATGGGTATCAAACCAAAGGTATTTCACTGCGCATTACAATAGCGAAAGGGTTGCCTTTTAGGGATATGGGTATCAAAAAAGGTATTTCACTCCGCATTACAATAAAGACATTTTTGAGTAGGGATGCCATTTAGGGTTGCCACCTCTTCGAAATTAAAAAAAAATGCATGAGATATGCTGATATGGGTATCAAACGAAAGCTATTTCACTCCGCATTACAATATGAACATTTTTAAGTGGGGTTGCCATTTAGGGTTGCCACCTAAATAAAATTAAAAAAAATTCAGGACATATGCCGATATGGGTATCAAATGAAAGGTATTTCACTCCGCATTACAATGGGGACATTTTTGAGAAGGGTTGCCATTTAGGGTTCCCACCTATTCGAAATAAAAAAAAATTGCATGAGATATGCCGATATGATTATCTAACGAAATGTATTTCACTCCGCATTACAATAGGGACATTTTTGAGCAGGGTTGCCATTTAGGGTTGCCACCTATTCGAAATTAAAAAAATTGCATGTGGTATGCCGATATGGGTATCAAACGAAAGGTATTTCACTCCGTATTACAATAGGGATATTTTTGAGTAGGGTTGCCATGTAGGGTTGCGACCTATTCGAAATTAAAAAAAATTGCATGCGATATGCCGATATGGGTATCAAACGAAAGGTATTTCACTCCGCATTACAATAGGAACATTTTTAATAGGGTTGCCATTCAGAGTTGCCACCTATTCGAAATAAAAAAAAATTGCATGAGATATGCCGATATGGGTATCTGACGAAATGTATTTCACTCCGCATTACAATAGGGACATTTTTGAGTAGGGTTGCCATTTTGGGTTGGGGTGAAATTTCAAGATAATATTTGCAGCGATGGTCAAGAGATCGCCGGCTTCTTTGCGGAATTTTTAAATCATATTACTCTATTGAGAACAACGTTTCGCCTAATGAATGCCCATACCATATTGATTCATGTTATTCAAACAGAGCTCCATTTATATCTTCAGATGTATTATCTTATTTAAAAACTTTAAGAGTACCATATACATGCGGCCCTGACAGGATCCCGACACACTCTCTTAAATGTGCTGCAAACATCTATCAGCCGCTAACAGATTTATTTAGTTTATCTTTAATATATGGCGTTTTCCCAACAATATGGAGGGAATCTTTTCTTATCCCGCTTCATAAAAATGGAAGCAGGTTTTCAAAAAAAAAAAAAACTACCGGGGCATGGCAAAGTCTTCCGATATCCCAAAGTTATTTGAGGCTATTATTACCCACCACCTAACGTTCTCTATTTCCCCCATAATTGCAAACTCGCAACATGGGTTCTGGAAATTACCACTCACGTTTCTAATGGATTTAGAGAAGGCCTTCACACCGATGTAATTTGCATCGATTTCGTTAAAGCTTTCGACAAAGTATCACATCCATTACTTATTCATAAGCTCGGTCTACTTAGTTTTCAACCCCGTCTTATATGTTGGATTTCTTCGTATCTTGGTTATCGTACGCAAAGAGTAATATTTTTAAAATACACTTTCTGGGGTCATCAATGTTTCTTCTGATGTTCCTCAGGGCAGCCATCTTGGTCCGATTCTGTTCTTTTTGTTCATAAGCGATAAATCTAATACGCAGACGATGTAAACCTTTTCAAATCATACGCCTCGTTTGAAGAACATCCTTGCTTCAAACGGATTTAAATCACTTGGTTATCTGGTGCAATGTAAATGATATGCCGCCCAATCTTAAAAAATGTAAAGCTATGTGTTTTTCTCGGAGAATTTCGCCGCCAGCTTCATATACAATTAACAACTATAGTCTTGAAACCGTAAATAATTTTGTCGACTTGGGAGTCATAATGGATTCCAAACTTAATTTCAATCTTCATATTAATGCTACAGTAAATAAAGGCAAAGGTGTTTCTGCATTTGCTAAACGGTGGTCAAAAGAATTTAACGATCCTTACATAACTAAAGCACTTTTTACAAAATTAGTTAGGCCAATATTAGAATATGTCTCAGTAGTTTGGAATCCTCGGAACAAGTCCATGCAAACAGTTTCGAATCAATACAAAAACAATTTTTACTATTTGCCTTAAGAATTTTTCAATGGGACTCTTTAACTAATCTTAAACCTTGTACTAATCGTTTAAAGCTTATCAATCTTCCAACTCTTGCTAGTCGAAGGGATAAGATTGGTGTAATATTTATGACAATACTTTTAAATGGATCAATTTCGAGCCCATTCCTTTTGAACGAAGTGAACCTTTGCGGCGTTTATGCCAAGGTTATAACTCTCATTCAAATACATTTCATAGCTCGGACTACCTATTTTCTATAAAAAAGATTGTTTTCACCTCTCTTAATAATTAATGTATAATACGTTTGATTCTGTTCTCCTAAAATATTACGCTTGGCTGATGAAATCTCTTCTGTAGCTGAGCAGTCTCAGATCGCGACGCTTGACAAACCACTGCTCATCAAAGACTCGGCAAAAACAAAAACACGAAAAAAAAGTTATATATATCTAAGTCGATCGCGTGTACAGGATAAGCTTGGTTTCATTACGCCACTTAAGGGCAGCGCGCTGCCACAACGTCCATTAAAAAAAACCCATATGCTACCCAACTTGGTGAAATTTGAATTTTCTAGCTGTTGAAATGGGGCTGAAATTACGAATATATATATATATATATATATATATATACTATATATACCACCTAACCCAGCAAGCGTTGTTTTGGCAAAAACAGTATTCCTATTTAATATTTCTTTAATTCAATAGAAATAACAAACTTACCATTAGAGTGTAGGGTTTTACTTATAATCGAAAGCGTTGTAGACAGTGAAAGTATATTTTATTTATGGTAGTAAATTATTCGTTGTTAAAGAAACAAATATAATTTAAATTGCGCATCTTAGTAACTATTAAAACATTGTTATTAATATGTTTAACACCCTTATATATATTGGATTTTTACTTATATATGAGGAGCTCTTATTTTTATGTTACATATACGTTTATTACTGTTTATTGTGTCAGTTTGAAAAAACATTAAGATTAACAGCTCAGCGCAATAGAGTACAGAATATTCCTGGTAAGTCCTTCTTCAGCCAATATAAACAAGCTGGATGGTTTTCCCACGCGAGAACAATCTACATATAGTTGTCGGTGGGAAAAGCATGGTGTTTCCAAATCTAAGCCACATACAGACAACGTTTGGCCTTGTGCCAATTGTAGGGAAAAATCAAGAGGAGCACGACGCAAATTGGAAGAGAAGCTCGGCCTTAGATCTCTTCGGAGGTTATCGCGCCTTACATTTATTTTTTTATTTTTAATCGTGTACCATTGCATAGTCGTGGTGGGTTCAAATTACGAACCAGAATGACCGGAGATACATCCTTCAATTTTAAATGGTGAGGTGGCATGCCTGGTAAATGCAATGAATTTAAAAACTCCATTAGAAAGTTTACAGATTAGTTGGCATCGCCAGATTTGTATGACACCAATTGCTCTGGCAACAACTGTTGTATTTTGAAATTTAAGTCATTGACATCCGAATTTTTTGCTGTTAAAATCGCTTTTTCTGTCAGCCACTTATGATTTCTATATTGTGTGTGGACATCGGGAAATATGTTGTCGATGAGAGTATTTGCGTATTGACGATCGTTCAGATTTCCCTCTGTAATTTTATAATTTTATGCATCCAGTATTTTCATGTACAGGAAGTTCTCCATCACCAATATCTAACAATTGTTTCGAGAAAGTTTCGGTGGACGGATCATGAAGCATTTGAACACGCATGTTCAACGTCAGTTGTACTTTCTCAACATTGCGCCACAGTCGTGATGTTTTTAAGCAAGCGGTAATTTCATCAGCGTACGTCGAACGTGGAACAACGGAAAGGGTTTGGCTGAAATCACCTGACAGGAGTAACAAAGTGCCGCCAAATAGTTTGTCGTTGTTTTTATATCTTTAAATGTCCTATGCAATGCCTCACGCGAATGTTTGTGTGCTATTGTGCATTCATCCAATACAATAATTTTACACTGTTTCTGCACTGTGGCTATGGACGACTGTTTCTTTATATTGCACATTGCATCAGGGTTATTTTGGATGTTCGATGGCAACTTAAATGCTGAATGCGCCTTTCTGCCTCCATCTATTAAAGTGGCTGCAATGCCTGAAGATGCAACAGCTAATGCGGTGCAATTTCTTGATGGTATCTCGACAAGAAATAGCGAAGTAAGGAATGTTTTTCCAGTTCCACTTGCTGCATCCAAAAAGGAATCCCCCTTGCCCTACCGAAACTGCCAGCATAACGCGGTCGTAAATAATTTTTTGCTCATTATTTAATAACGAAATATTGCGACTAGCAATGCTTGCCATTTCTGAAGTGTCGTACTGTAATTCACGATTCATATCTGTGTTGAGTAAATCAGATACACTTCGATTTGTTCAGTTCATTCCGAAATAGCTGATTGGTAAACTCGCAATGCCAATGCAAAAATCTTCAATAGCAATCAATGCCTCATTGTACATTACATCACTGAATGACATAGTTAGATCGTTGCACCTTGTACGATGTCTATATAATACTAGCTTTAGCCGGCGTACGTTGTAACAGCCGAGATCGAATGAATATTGCGTTATTTTTTCCGTTTTGTTTATTGAAAATTTAGTTTATTGTTCTGTAAATTGAATTGAATTTTATACGCATAGTTGGTGAAATCTTCGTTTAAAACATTTTATTATTGTATGTTATTGTAATGCATGTGGGTACACAATATTTTTGGTTTTTTCGTTCGGTGCAAAGATAAATAAATTTTTTGGCGTTCCAACTCTAGAGCAAGCAACATATAGCTGGCCACGGGAAAAGCACAGACTCTCTAAATTTAATCCTGCAACAGCAAGCGATTGTCCTTGCGCTTTGGTGATTGTAATTGCAAAAGCAATGCGTACAGGGAACTGTAAGCGCTTAAACATGAATGCCAAATTTGTACGAATAATTGGGATCTGTGGTATGAGTACATATTCCCTTTTGCTTTTACCGCTGATGGTTGTTGCTTCGATTACATTCGGCATTAATTTCTTAACTCAAAGTCTGGTTCCATTGCACAATTTTGGTGGGTCTAAATTCCGAAGAAGCATGACTGGTCAGCCAATTTTCAAAGTTAATATATGCGCAGGCATTCTAGGTGGTTCTAAAGCGTTTAGAAATTCAATTGGATCATTCACAATTTGATCTTCATCTGTAACTGTGTCGATCGACTTATATTTCGTCACTTCATCAGGAATTTGGTTTTGAATGCGATCATTGATTTTGTTTACATGATCATGTTTGGGAGCTAAGATTGCTCGGTCGCATAGCCAAAAAAAAAAAAATTATTTAAAATTCTTAATTCTGAAATATGAAAAACATTCGTCTTGATCGAGGAAACCTATAGCCAAAATTTGGTGATGACTTAAGTGTGGGAAATACGTTTCCATACGGAACACATAAAAAGAATTTGATTTTTATAGAAGACTAGCAGACCCGACAGACGTTGTTCTACCCTAAATTTGGTATATATGCTTTTCCGTCTAACTCTGCCCACTCACTTTTTCCCAATCCTTTTATTCACTCCTCCCTCCCTCATTTTCGTTTCACCTATCTCTTTCTCAGTCTCCTTCTCTCTTTTCTCTTCTCTCAAGTACTTCTCATTCTTCTTCATCCCTTTTTGCCAGTCCCAGAGGGTGATACGTATTTTGTTCCAGTCCCATTTTGAGTCCCAGACCCAGTCCCACTCCGAGTCTCAGTCCCAGTCATAGACCTAATACCAGTGCGGCTCTTGTCTGCTTGCCGGAAGAAAGGATCGTAAATAGTAATATAGGCAAATTTATATACCAAATTTCAGGCAAATCGAATAGGACGCATGTAAATTGGTGTGTGGGTATTATTAATTCATGTGTTAATTTCGGCTTCGCATGCATATTTATCAGTTTTGCTAGGTAGATGCGACTAAATCGAATATCACAATGAAAATTACTTTAAAGCACTCAGCAACAGATTTCATTTGTTATCCATATTCTATAAACACATTCTAGGGGTACCCGGGTCCACGTTTTGGCCTACGTATCGAGATCCTAGTCACCCAGGGGTATGCAATTTATCCTTTTCTAAAGCACTCAGCAACAGCTTTCATTTGTTTTCCATATTAATATTGCGATTATAAACTAAGATATAACCTATCCTATCTTTCAAGTTAGGTCAAACTACACACGGGGTGCAAAAAAAATTCAAAATCGGTTCAGTAGTTTAGGAGTCCATCGCGGACAAACAAACATTTTAGCCTTTCCTTCTATATATATAGATTTTCATTTTTCACACTTAACTATAATATGAAAACGAAATGCAAATATGCGTTGATTTTGAAATTCGGCTTAAAAATTGCACATGGAACAACTAAAGACTCTCTTGAATTAAAAAATGTCTTAGTACTTCTAAATCGCGGGCCCCCAGAAACCCCAGGTCCGGGGTAATCCCAAATTCCTCCCCCCCCCCCCCCTTCCCCTCTTGCCAGGCCTGGTGATGTGCTATACTTAATATCATTCGCTATAATATTTTTTTATTGATAAGCACGTTATTTAATTAAACACCACCTGAAAATATGAGTTCCGGTGCGTATACGTAACATTTTATTATTACGTATAAACATATAAAAAAATTTGCAATAAAATAATATTGCGACTATAAATTGAGATATAACCTATCCCATATTTCAAGATAGATCAAACTGCACACGGGGTGCGAAGCAAATTCAACATCGGTTCAGTAGTTTAGGAGCCCATCACGGACAAACAATGTGACACGTGATTTTTATATATAAAGATTAGAATAACGCTATATTTTTCATGATATTCTAAGTGAAGTTACGTTATGCTAAGTTTAGTTATGTTATGTTATTTTAAATTCCAATATATTATGTTAAGTTTGGGTAATTTTCGTTTTCCTTTATATCTATCAACTCCATTTGTCTTATGTTTAGTTATCTTTTTTTACTTTGAATCCAGTTTTGTTACGTCTCATATGGCATATTTTTCATTTTATTGCAGCTGCCCAAATATAGGGCAGCTCACTTGGACACTTTTATAGTCCGCTCCCTAACGTTGATACAGGGTTTCAGACCTTTGGGAACTCACTGGGTAGGAAAGATACAGTTACAAAGGGTTCGAATATGTCCCTACCGAGATTATTACGGCAGGTATGACAATGTGGAGGAGGTATGAGTCTAGCACTTGCTAAGCTGACTTGAGGCCATCTGTTCAGAAGCTGGGAGAAATTTGCCACAGCGAGTTGTTAGGTCTCTATGACGTATAATAAAACAAGTAAGGAAGGCTAAGTTCGGGTGTAACCGAACATTACATACTCAGCTGAGAGCTTTGGAGACAAAATAAGGGAAAATCACCATTTAGAAAAATTAACCTAGGGTAACCCTGGAATGTGTTTGTATGACATGGGTTCCAAATGGAAGGCATCAAGTATTTTAAAAGGGAGTGGGCCATAGTTCTATAGGTGGACGCCATTTTGATATATCGCCATAAAGGTGGACCAGAGGTGACACTAGAATGTGTTTGTACGATATGGGTATCAAATGAAAGGTGTTAATGAGTATTTCAAAAGGGAGTGGGCCTTAGTGCTATAGGTGGGCGCCTTTTCGAGATATCGCCATAAAGGTGGACCAGAGGTGACACTAGAATGTGTTTGTACGATATGGGTATCAAATGAAAGGTGTTAATGAGTATTTCAAAAGGGAGTGGGCCTTACTTCTATAGGTGGACGCCTTTTCGAGATATCGCCATAAAGGTGAACCAGAGGTGACACTAGAATGTGTTTGTACGATATGGGTATCAAACGAAAGGTGTTAATGAGTATTTTAAAAGGGAGTGGGCCTTACTTCTATGGGTGGACGCCTTTTCGAGATATCGCCATAAAGGTGGACCAGAGGTGACACTAGAATGTGTTTGTACGATATGGGTATCAAATGAAAGGTGTTAATGAGTATTTCAAAAGGGAGTGGGCCTTAGTGCTATAGGTGGATGCCCTTTCGAGATATCGCCATAAAGGTGAACCAGAGGTGACACTAGAATGTGTTTGTACGATATGGGTATCAAATGAAAGGTGTTAATGAGCATTTTAAAAGGGAGTGGGCCTTACTTCTATAGGTGGACGCCTTTTCGAGATATCGCCATAAAGGTGAACCAGAAGTGACACTAGAATGTGTTTGTACGATATGGGTATCAAATGAAAGGTGTTAATGAGCATTTTAAAAGGGAGTGGGCCTTACTTCTATGGGTGGACGCCTTTTCGAGATATCGCCATAAAGGTGGACCAGAGGTGACACTAGAATGTGTTTGTACGATATGGGTATCAAATGAAAGGTGTTAATGAGTATTTCAAAAGGGAGTGGGCCTTAGTGCTATAGGTGGACGGCTTTTCGAGATATCGCCATAAAGGTGAACCAGAGGTGACACTAGAATGTGTTTGTACGATATGGATATCAAATGAAAGGTGTTAATGAGTATTTCAAAAGGGAGTGGGCCTTAGTGCTATAGGTGGACGCCCTTTCGAGATATCGCCATAAAGGTGGACCAGAGGTGACACTAGAATGTGTTTGTACGATATGGGTATCAAATGAAAGGTGTTAATGAGTATTTCAAAAGGGAGTGGGCCTTACTTCTATAGGTGGACGCCTTTTCGAGATATCGCCATAAAGGTGAACCAGAAGTGACACTAGAATGTGTTTGTACGATATGGGTATCAAATGAAAGGTGTTAATGAGCATTTTAAAAGGGAGTGGGCCTTACTTCTATGGGTGAACGCCTTTTCGAGATATCGCCATAAAGGTGGACCAGAGGTGACACTAGAATGTGTTTGTACGATATGGGTATCAAATGAAAGGTGTTAATGAGTATTTCAAAAGGGAGTGGGCCTTAGTGCTATAGGTGGGCGCCTTTTCGAGATATCGCCATAAAGGTGGACCACAGGTGACACTAGAATGCGTTTGTACGATATGGGTATCGAATGAAAGGTGTTAATGAGTATTTCAAAAGGGAGTGGGCCTTAGTGCTATAGGTGGACGCCTTTTCGAGATATCGCCATAAAGGTGAACCAGAGGTGACTCTAGAATATGTTTGTACGATATGGGTATCAAATGAAAGGTGTTAATGAGTATTTTAAAAGCGAGTGGGCCTTACTTCTATAGGTGGACGCCTTTTCGAGATATCGCCATAAAGGTGGACCAGAGGTGACACTAGAATGTGTTTGTATGATATGGGTATCAAATGAAAGGTGTTAATGAGCATTTTAAAAGGGAGTGGGCCTTACTTCTATGGGTGGACGCCTTTTCGAGATATCGCCATAAAGGTGGACCAGAGGTGACACTAGAATGTGTTTGTACGATATGGGTATCAAATGAAAGGTGTTAATGAGTATTTCAAAAGGGAGTGGGCCTTAGTGCTATAGGTGGACGCCTTTTCGAGATATCGCCATAAGGGTGGACCACAGGTGACACTAGAATGTGTTTGTACGATATGGGTATCGAATGAAAGGTGTTAATGAGTATTTCAAAAGAGAGTGGGCCTTAGTGCTATAGGTGGACGCCTTTTCGAGATATCGCCATAAGGGTGGACCACAGGTGACACTAGAATATGTTTGTACGATATGGGTATCGAATGAAAGGTGTTAATGAGCATTTTAAAAGGGTGTGGGCCTTACTTCTATGGGTGGACGCCTTTTCGAGATATCGCCATAAAGGTGGACCAGAGGTGACACTAGAATGTGTTTGTACGATATGGGTATCGAATGAAAGGTGTTAATGAGTATTTTAAAAGCGAGTGGGCCTTACTTCTATAGGTGGAAGCCTTTTCGAGATATCGCCATAAAGGTGGACCAGAGGTGACACTAGAATGTGTTTGTACGATATGGGTATCAAATGAAAGGTGTTAATGAGTATTTCAAAAGGGAGTGGGCCTTAGTGCTATAGGTGGACGCCTTTTCGAGATATCGCCATAAGGGTGGACCACAGGTGACACTAGAATGTGTTTGTACGATATGGGTATCGAATGAAAGGTGCTAATGAGTATTTCAAAAGGGAGTGGGCCTTAGTGCTATAGGTGGACGCCTTTTCGAGATATCGCCATAAAGGTGGACCAGAGGTGACACTAGAATGTGTTTGTATGATATGGGTATCAAATGAATGGTGTTAATGAGCATTTTAAAAGGGAGTGGGCCTTACTTCTATGGGTGGACGCCTTTTCGAGATATCGCCATAAAGGTGGACCAGAGGTGACACTAGAATGTGTTTGTACGATATGGGTATCAAATGAAAGGTGTTAATGAGTATTTCAAAAGGGAGTGGGCCTTAGTGCTATAGGTGGGCGCCCTTTCGAGATATCGCCATAAAGGTGGACCACAGGTGACACTAGAATGTGTTTGTACGATATGGGTATCGAATGAAAGGTGTTAATGAGTATTTCAAAAGGGAGTGGGCCTTAGTGCTATAGGTGGACGCCTTTTCGAGATATCGCCATAAGGGTGGACCACAGGTGACACTAGAATATGTTTGTACGATATGGGTATCAAATGAAAGGTGTTAATGAGTATTTTAAAAGCGAGTGGGCCTTACTTCTATAGGTGGACGCCTTTTCGAGATATCGCCATAAAGGTGGACCAGAGGTGACACTAGAATGTGTTTGTACGATATGGGTATCGAATGAAAGGTGTTAATGAGTATTTTAAAAGCGAGTGGGCCTTACTTCTATAGGTGGACGCCTTTTCGAGATATCGCCATAAAGGTGAACCAGAGGTGACTCTAGAATATGTTTGTACGATATGGGTATCAAATGAAAGGTGTTAATGAGTATTTCAAAAGGGAGTGGGCCTTAGTGCTATAGGTGGACGCCTTTTCGAGATATCGCCATAAAGGTGAACCAGAGGTGACTCTAGAATATGTTTGTACGATATGGGTATCAAATGAAAGGTGTTAATGAGTATTTTAAAAGCGAGTGGGCCTTACTTCTATAGGTGGACGCCTTTTCGAGATATCGCCATAAAGGTGGACCAGAGGTGACACTAGAATGTGTTTGTACGATATGGGTATCAAATTAAAGGTGTTAATGAGTATTTTAAAAGGGAGTGGGCCTTAGTTCTATAGGTGGACGCCTTTTTGAGAAATCGCCATAAAGGTGAACCAGAGGTGACACTAGAATGTGTTTGTACGATATGGGTATCGAATTAAAGGTTTTAATGAGTATTTCAAAAGGGAGTGGGCCTTAGTGCTATAGGTGGACGCCTTTTCGAGATATCGCCAAAAAAGGTGAACCAGAGGTGACTCTAGAATATGTTTGTACGATATGGGTATCAAATGAAAGGTGTTAATGAGTATTTTAAAAGCGAGTGGGCCTTACATCTATAGGAGGACGCCTTTTCGAGATATCGCCATAAAGGTGGACCACAGGTGACACTAGAATGTGTTTGTACGATATGGGTATCGAATGAAAGGTGTTAATGAGTATTTCAAAAGGGAGTGGGCCTTAGTGCTATAGGTGGACGCCTTTTCGAGATATCGCCATAAAGGTGAACCAGAGGTGACTCTAGAATATGTTTGTACGATATGGGTATCAAATGAAAGGTGTTAATGAGTATTTTAAAAGGGAGTGGGCCTTAGTTCTATAGGTGGACGCCTTTTTGAGACATCGCCATAAAGGTGAACCAGAGGTGACACTAGAATGTGTTTGTACAATATGGGTATCAAATGAAAGGTGTTAATGAGTATTTCAAAAGAGAGTGGGCCTTAGTGCTATAGGACGACGCCTTTTCGAGATATCGCCATAAAGGTGAACCAGAGGTGACTCTAGAATATGTTTGTACGATATGGGTATCAAATGAAAGGTGTTAATGAGTATTTTAAATGGGAGTGGGCCTTAGTTCTATAGGTGGACGCCTTTTCGAGATATCGTCATAAAGGTGAACCAGAGGTGACACTAGGATGTGTTTGTACGATATGGGTATCAAATTAAAGGTGTTAATGAGTATTTTAAAAGGCAGTGGCCCTTAGTTCTATAGGTGGACGCCTTTTTGAGACATCGCCATAAAGGTGAACCAGAGGTGACACTAGAATGTGTTTATACGATATGGGTATCAAATGAAAGGTGTTAATGAGTATTTCAAAAGAGAGTGGGCCTTAGTGCTATAGGTCGACGCCTTTTCGAGATATCGCCATAAAGGTGAACCAGAGGTGACTCTAGAATATGTTTGTACGATATGGGTATCAAATGAAAGGTGTTAATGAGTATTTTAAAAGGGAGTGGGCCTTAGTTCTATAGGTGGACGCCTTTTTGAGACATCGCCATAAAGGTGAACCAGAGGTGACACTAGAATGTGTTTGTACGATATGGGTATCAAATGAAAGGTGTTAATGAGTATTTCAAAAGAGAGTGGGCCTTAGTGCTATAGGTCGACGCCTTTTCGAGATATCGCCATAAAGGTGAACCAGAGGTGACTCTAGAATATGTTTGTACGATATGGGTATCAAATGAAAGGTGTTAATGAGTATTTTAAAAGGGAGTGGGCCTTAGTTCTATAGGTGGACGCCTTTTCGAGATATCGCCATAAAGGTGAACCAGAGGTGACTCTAGAATATGTTTGTACGATATGGGTATCAAATGAAAGGTGTTAATGAGTATTTTAAAAGAGAGTGGGCCTTAGTGCTATAGGTCGACGCCTTTTCGAGATATCGCCATAAAGGTGAACCAGAGGTGACTCTAGAATATGTTTGTACGATATGGGTATCAAATTAAAGGTGTTAATGAGTATTTTAAAAGGCAGTGGCCCTTAGTTCTATAGGTGGACGCCTTTTCCAGATATCGGCATAAAGGTGAACCAGAGGTGACTCTAGAATATGTTTGTACGATATGGGTATCAAATGAAAGGTGTTAATGAGTATTTCAAAAGAGAGTGGGCCTTAGTGCTATAGGTCGACGCCTTTTCGAGATATCGCCATAAAGGTGAACCAGAGGTGACTCTAGAATATGTTTGTACGATATGGGTATCAAATGAAAGGTGTTAATGAGTATTTTAAAAGGGAGTGGGCCTTAGTTCTATAGGTGGACGCCTTTTCGAGATATCGCCATAAAAGTGAACCAGAGGTGACTCTAGAATATGTTTGTACGATATGGGTATCAAATGAAAGGTGTTAATGAGTATTTTAAAAGAGAGTGGGCCTTAGTGCTATAGGTCGACGCCTTTTCGAGATATCGCCATAAAGGTGAACCAGAGGTGACTCTAGAATAAGTTTGTACGATATGGGTATCAAATTAAAGGTGTTAATGAGTATTTTAAAAGGCAGTGGCCCTTAGTTCTATAGGTGGACGCCTTTTCCAGATATCGGCATAAAGGTGAACCAGAGGTGACTCTAGAATATGTTTGTACGATATGGGTATCAAATGAAAGGTGCTAATGAGTATTATAAAAGGGAGTGGGCCTTAGTTCTATAGGTGGACGCCTTTTCGAGATATCGTCATAAAGGTGAACCAGAGGTGACACTAGGATGTGTTTGTACGATATGGGTATCAAATGAAAGGTGTTAATGAGTATTTCAAAAGAGAGTGGGCCTTAGTGCTATAGGTGGACGCCTTTTCGAGATATCGCCATAAAGGTGAACCAGAGGTGACTCTAGAATATGTTTGTACGATATGGGTATCAAATGAAAGGTGTTAATGAGTATTTTAAAAGGGAGTGGGCCTTAGTTCTATAGGTGGACGCCTTTTTGAGACATCGCCATAAAGGTGAACCAGAGGTGACACTAGAATGTGTTTGTACGATATGGGTATCAAATGAAAGGTGTTAATGAGTATTTCAAAAGAGAGTGGGCCTTAGTGCTATAGGTGGACGCCTTTTCGAGATATCGCCATAAAGGTGAACCAGAGGTGACTCTAGAATATGTTTGTACGATATGGGTATCAAATGAAAGGTGTTAATGAGTATTTTAAAAGGGAGTGGGCCTTAGTTCTATAGGTGGACGCCTTTTTGAGACATCGCCATAAAGGTGAACCAGAGGTGACACTAGAATGTGTTTGTACGATATGGGTATCAAATGAAAGGTGTTAATGAGTATTTCAAAAGAGAGTGTATTTCAAAAGAGAGGCCTTAGTGCTATAGGTCGACGCCTTTTCGAGATATCGCCATAAAGGTGAACCAGAGGTGACTCTAGAATATGTTTGTACGATATGGGTATCAAATGAAAGGTGTTAATGAGTATTTTAAAAGGCAGTGGCCCTTAGTTCTATAGGTGGACGCCTTTTTGAGACATCGCCATAAAGGTGAACCAGAGGTGACACTAGAATGTGTTTGTACGATATGGGTATCAAATGAAAGGTGTTAATGAGTATTTCAAAAGAGAGTGGGCCTTAGTGCTATAGGTGGACGCCTTTTCGAGATATCGCCATAAAGGTGAACCAGAGGTGACTCTAGAATATGTTTGTACGATATGGGTATCAAATGAAAGGTGTTAATGAGTATTTTAAAAGGGAGTGGGCCTTAGTTCTATAGGTGGACGCCTTTTTGAGACATCGCCATAAAGGTGAACCAGAGGTGACACTAGAATGTGTTTGTACGATATGGGTATCAAATGAAAGGTGTTAATGAGTATTTCAAAAGAGAGTGTATTTCAAAAGAGAGGCCTTAGTGCTATAGGTCGACGCCTTTTCGAGATATCGCCATAAAGGTGAACCAGAGGTGACTCTAGAATATGTTTGTACGATATGGGTATCAAATGAAAGGTGTTAATGAGTATTTTAAAAGGGAGTGGGCCTTAGTTCTATAGGTGGACGCCTTTTCGAGATATCGCCATAAAGGTGAACCAGAGGTGACTCTAGAATATGTTTGTACGATATGGGTATCAAATGAAAGGTGTTAATGAGTATTTTAAAAGGGAGTGGGCCTTAGTTCTATAGGTGGACGCCTTTTTGAGACATCGCCATAAAGGTGAACCAGAGGTGACACTAGAATGTGTTTGTACGATATGGGTATCAAATGAAAGGTGTTAATGAGTATTTCAAAAGAGAGTGTATTTCAAAAGAGAGGCCTTAGTGCTATAGGTCGACGCCTTTTCGAGATATCGCCATAAAGGTGAACCAGAGGTGACTCTAGAATATGTTTGTACGATATGGGTATCAAATGAAAGGTGTTAATGAGTATTTTAAAAGGGAGTGGGCCTTAGTTCTATAGGTGGACGCCTTTTCGAGATATCGCCATAAAGGTGAACCAGAGGTGACTCTAGAATAAGTTTGTACGATATGGGTATCAAATTAAAGGTGTTAATGAGTATTTTAAAAGGCAGTGGCCCTTAGTTCTATAGGTGGACGCCTTTTCCAGATATCGGCATAAAGGTGAACCAGAGGTGACTCTAGAATATGTTTGTACGATATGGGTATCAAATGAAAGGTGCTAATGAGTATTATAAAAGGGAGTGGGCCTTAGTTCTATAGGTGGACGCCTTTTCGAGATATCGTCATAAAGGTGAACCAGAGGTGACACTAGGATGTGTTTGTACGATATGGGTATCAAATGAAAGGTGTTAATGAGTATTTTAAAAGGGAGTGGGCCTTAGTTCTATAGGTGGACGCCTTTTCGAGATATCGCCATAAAGGTGAACCAGAGTTGACTCTAGAATATGTTTGTACGATATGGGTATCAAATGAAAGGTGTTAATGAGTATTTTAAAAGGGAGTGGGCCTTAGTTCTATAGGTGGACGCCTTTTCGAGATATCGCCATAAAGGTGAACCAGAGGTGACTCTAGAATATGTTTGTACGATATGGGTATCAAATGAAAGGTGTTAATGAGTATTTTAAAAGGGAGTGGGCCTTAGTTCTATAGGTGGACGCCTTTTTGAGACATCGCCATAAAGGTGAACCAGAGGTGACACTAGAATGTGTTTGTACGATATGGGTATCAAATGAAAGGTGTTAATGAGTATTTCAAAAGAGAGTGTATTTCAAAAGAGAGGCCTTAGTGCTATAGGTCGACGCCTTTTCGAGATATCGCCATAAAGGTGAACCAGAGGTGACTCTAGAATATGTTTGTACGATATGGGTATCAAATGAAAGGTGTTAATGAGTATTTTAAAAGGGAGTGGGCCTTAGTTCTATAGGTGGACGCCTTTTCGAGATATCGCCATAAAGGTGAACCAGAGGTGACTCTAGAATATGTTTGTACGATATGGGTATCAAATGAAAGGTGTTAATGAGTATTTTAAAAGGGAGTGGGCCTTAGTTCTATAGGTGGACGCCTTTTCGAGATATCGCCATAAAGGTGAACCAGAGGTGACTCTAGAATATGTTTGTACGATATGGGTATCAAATGAAAGTTGTTAATGAGTATTTTAAAAGGGAGTGGGCCTTAGTTCTATAGGTGGACGCCTTTTTGAGACATCGCCATAAAGGTGAACCAGAGGTGACACTAGAATGTGTTTGTACGATATGGGTATCAAATGAAAGGTGTTAATGAGTATTTCAAAAGAGAGTGTATTTCAAAAGAGAGGCCTTAGTGCTATAGGTCGACGCCTTTTCGAGATATCGCCATAAAGGTGAACCAGAGGTGACTCTAGAATATGTTTGTACGATATGGGTATCAAATGAAAGGTGTTAATGAGTATTTTAAAAGGGAGTGGGCCTTAGTTCTATAGGTGGACGCCTTTTCGAGATATCGCCATAAAGGTGAACCAGAGGTGACTCTAGAATATGTTTGTACGATATGGGTATCAAATGAAAGGTGCTAATGAGTATTATAAAAGGGAGTGGGCCTTAGTTCTATAGGTGGACGCCTTTTCGAGATATCGTCATAAAGGTGAACCAGAGGTGACACTAGGATGTGTTTGTACGATATGGGTATCAAATTAATGGTATTAATGAGGATTTTAAGAGGGAGTGGCCCTTAGTTATATATGTATGTGAAGGCGTTTTCGAGATATCGACCAAAATCAAGACCAGGGTGACCTAGAACATCATCTGTCGGGTACTCCTAAATTATTTATATATGTAATACCAGGAACAGTATTCCTGCGAAGATTCCAAGGGCGTTTGATTACGCCCTGCAGAACTTTTATCATTTTCTTCTACTTAATATGGTAGGTGTCACACCCGTTTTACAAAGCTTTTTCTAAAGTTATATTTTGCATCAATAAACCAATCCAATTACGATATTTCATATCTTTTTATACTCAGTTGAGCAAAGCCCACGGAGTATATTAACTTTGATTGGATAACGGTTGGTTGTATAGGTATAAAGGAATCGAGATAGATATAGACTTCCATATATCAAAATCATCAGCATCGAAAAAAAAAATTTGATTCAGCCATGTCCGTCCGTCCATCCGCCCTTCCGTTAGGACGATAACTTGAGTAAATTTTGAGGTATCTAGATGAAATTTGGTATGTAGGTACTTTGCTCAAATTATCGTGTTAAAGGCCGAGCAGAAGGACAGACGGACGACTGTGTATAAAAACTGGGCGTGGTTTCAACCGATTTCGCAGAAAGGAGTTAATTTTCACTGAAAATAGTTAACGTCATAAAATCTATGCCCTACCAAATTTCAAAAGGATTGGTAAATTTTTGTTCGATTTATGGCATTAAAAGTATTCTAGACGAATTAAATGACAAAGGGCGGAGCCACTCCTATTTTGAAATTTTCTTTTAGTTTTGTATTTTGTTGCACCATATCATCACTGGAGTTGAATGTTGACATAATTTATTTATATACTGTAAAGATATTCAACTTTTTGTTAAAATTTGACTTTTAAACATTTTTTTTTTTAAAAGTGGGCGTGTTTGTAATCCGATTTTGCTAATTATTCCTTAGCACACATATAGTAATAGGGGTAACGTGCCTACAAAAATTCCATCATGATATCTTCAACGACTGCCAAATTACAGCTTGCAAAACTTTGAAATTACCTTCTTTTAAAAGTGGGCGGTGCCACGGCTATTGTCCAAAATTTTACCAATTTTCTATTCTGTGTCATAAGGTCAACCCACCTACCAAGTTTCATGGCCTTAGCCATCTTTGGTAATGAAATATCGCACTTTTTCGGTTTTTCGAAATTTTCGATATCGAAAAAGTGGGCGTGGTTATGGTCCGATTTCATTCATTTTTAATGGCGATCTGAGATGGGTGCCCAGAAACATACATACCAAATTTTGTCAAGATACCTCAAAATTTACTCAAGTTATCGTGTTTACGGACGGACGGACGAACGTACATGGCTAAATGAATTTCTTTTTTCGCCCAGATCATTTTGATATATAGAAGTCTATATCTATCTCGACTAGTTTATGCCGTTACGGATTACCGTTATGCGAAAAAAGTTAATATACTCTGTGAGCTCTGCTCAGCTGAGTATAAAAATAATAATTCTTACCGAAACATATTGCAAATTGCGTCTTTTGACACCGCTCTCGATATTTATCGTATTAGCAGTAGACCCCTCAATTAGACTTTTACCTACAAATCAATCAGATGATCCAATGTGATATACATGAGAGATCTTTTCCGTCTCTGAAATAATAGGAACTAACCAGTAGTGAAAAAGCCCCCAAATGTTTCGATATTATTACTTTACCTATTCAACCTTCTTTTTAGATCTATTATGCGTGACTATTCCACTGTGTGTGGATACTTTTAATGTATTCTTTTTTTAAATACGTATTCAGGATTTTTACTCTATACTATGAGGGGATTCAGAGCCACACTTGCCAGAGTGACGCATTAACTGAAACTATGAAATAAAGTTGGTCATTTATGTACCGGATGCATTCATCATACTTAATTCGTAATTCTTCTCTGCAAAGATTCATGATTGTGGCCGATACTTTCGTTGCTAGGAGATAACCATTTTTGCTATCTTTGGCTTGGACATACAATCCATTGCTGCTTGAAATGCTTTGTTCCCCATTAACTAATGGTTTCCCTTCTCTGAAGATCTGTGAGTCCACAGAAGAGCTCTGTACTTCAGAATGTTTTTTTATCACCCAGCTTGACTGGGTTGTGGCGGGTTCAATGAATCTAAAGCCCGAAAGTCCATCATAACAATACTTTGCTTTTGTTTCCCAGATCATGGAGTCCTACAGTGCATTCATCCACTAGCTTAAAATTAGAGGGCATGGCACGCCAGGCTACGTGACTCTAACATAATAAGGATAATCATCGAGGTTAAGCCTCTTCGTAGACATTCTCTTGACATTTTGGGGATGCATTTCTTTGGTATCGGTCTAATGATTACGTTCTTTAACTCAGAAATATTTTGAAGTCTTATTGCAGAAATTGTTGCCCCTTTGTCAATTAGAATAGAGGTATTCTCATTAAGGCACTAAAAATATCGAGAGGGGACAATATCATCGCAACCATTATGCCAATACAACCTAGTCGATGCAGTTTGTTTGAATTTATTATTGATGTTTTTTTGAGGTCTTCTGCCATCGAACTAAGCATACAACACAACAGTCCTTAATGTCCGTTATACCATTTTAGAAGCCCCCCTTTTTTATTACAGAGTTGAGTGCAGGCAAAGAAAGCTCTTGTTGCATCTAGGTAAGCTTTCTACGTGAGGGTTCTGTCCAGTGAAGTTCCCAGCTACTTGGCTTCCATCAAAAGCCGGATTTTGGTGCCACCCAAGGATAGTTATGACATATATAGTGTTCTTCTCCGAGTAAAAGGCACTTCGACAGTTTTTTTTTTGGAATGAAGGATAGTTGTCTCATATTTTAGCAGTATAAATCCTTTCATAGAGCAACCATATCTCACTCGCAAAAGTGAATTTTATACTTTAAAGCTTTTATTTTGAACATTATTGATATTAACTAATGAGGACTGCTAGTCCGCAGCAACCTTACAAATATTTAATTTAATATATTTAAATGGAAACAAACTTTCGAAATCCAATGAAAATTAATTTCAGATGGTAGCTTTTAATATAAACTTTGTTCCACTATGCGTTTAGCACAACAAAGAACAAAAACAAGCAATAAGGGGAAAAATGGCTAAAGGGATTCCGTTAAGGTATGAAGCAATTGGATGAGAAATCTCGCACGCATCTATACTAATATATGTAAATTTTGAAAGCCGTTTTTTTCTCGACCGCAAAGCTCAAGAACGGCTGAGCCGATTGAGATGAAATTTTGAGCATAGATTTGGTGGTGGCTCGACATGGTTATAGGCTAAAAAAACTGCAAAGACTTATAAAGGTTTTTGAGATATCGACCAAAATGTGGACCAGAGTAACCCTAAAATGTGGTCATGCGATATGGGTATACAACGATAGGCATTGACGAGGATATTAATGCAAGGTAGTTTTAACTTTGTTACCTTACATGGTTTGGGAGATATCGAAAATGTGGACTAGGGTAACCTCAGAAGGTTTATAGACATATATTATGGGAATCAAAGATATATGTATATATAAAAGAAAGTGGTGTTATTTACACTATTTATAACTCAAGAAAGAAAGTACCAATTTGGTTGAAAATTGGTGGAGAGGTAGCTTAGAACCAGGAGACGAACATAGGATTCTTTTTATCAAGTTCTGGCTAGGGTCTTGAGATCAAAACGCGGACCTCGGTAATCCTGGGTTGTGTTTGTACAATATGGGCATCAAACGGAAGCTGTTTATGAGTATTTTGATACGGACTATTTTTCGTACCCCTGGGTTACTAGGGTCTCCATATATAGGCGAAAACGTGGACCCGGGTACTCCTAGAATGTGTTTATACCATATGGATAACAAATGAAAGCTGTTGATGAGTGCTTAATACAGGGTGGTTTTCATACCTGTTGGTGTCTAGGGTCTCGAGATTGAGGCCAAAACGTGGATCAGGATGTGTTTTTACATTATGGGTATCAAATTGAAGCTGTTGATGTGTGCTTTAATACAGAGAGAACCTTGGATCCCGATAGCCCTAGAATGTGTGTGTAATATGGGTATCAAATAAGGGCTATTGCTGAGAACTTTAAAGTAATTTTCATTGTGATATTCAATTTATTCGCAGCAACCTGACAAAACTGATAAATATGAATGCGAAGCCGAAATAGGATTAAGAAAAAGTGAGGAGGGGGGGGGGGGGGGGGGGGGGGCAGAGTTAGACGGAAAAAGCTTATTAAAATGTATGCAGATATACCAAATTTAGGGCAGAACAACGTCTGCCGGGTCTGGTAGTAAACTATATGAAGCACATAGGGAAAAACAGTTCATTAGAGCCAGTCAAGCGACGCATAGAATTTCTCCTAGATACAGAAATCACGATTCCGTTGATGCTATTTCAACTCTACTCGCTAATGCATTCCTCTGGACATACTAAACTTTATAGTTCCGATTGATCGATTTGTCATCCACGAGTTATCAATTTATCATCGAAATGATATCGGTTCGATTTGTACGAGTAATCAGTTTAATCTATTTGTTATCCGTAAAAACAGGTAACTAGTTTATAACTACTGTTATCGACGAAAAAATCCATATTTCTTCGATAACAAATGGATACAAAAATGGATAACATTTCAATAAAAAATCAAAGCACGCCCATAGCCCATATATTGCAAATCGATAACTCAGCGATAGCGGTAGAAATCGATAAAAAACTGCTCTTGTTTCGATAAAAAATCTACAACATATGAGAAAGCCAGCGATAACAGATATTGTTATATATACCCGTCGATTAAAAATCGACCACCGCCGATCGTGAATCGCAAAATATTAATTGACATTATCTACTACATGCCGCTTTTCTACGCTGTCTCTCTTTTGCTATTCTACTTAAGGGTTTAGGGATTGTGGTTTGAGAGCCGCGTTGTGTGTATGTGTTCGAAATCAATACACCAACTTACTATACATATATATATTAAAGGAGCGAGTGATCCCTCCACCAGACTTTGGATTGACTGGGAATACCTCCACCTTTGGCCACACTCACCTCATAATTCGAAAGTAATTTCAAACTATTGTGCCATCCTGTTACATTGAAATGATATATGCGGTTTATTCGCAGATCGCATTTATATTCTGCTCTTTCCACTACTGCTAATGTAGCACTGATTTTTGTAAAGAAATCTTCCTTACAGCACACGGTGGGTTATTTGATCAATTTAGCTGGCCAAAAGACGAATTTTTAAAATATTCCAATTTTTTTTAAATATACTTCCAGACGTTCTTAAACCCATCTGCAATGTCAACGGCGCTAATCGCGCACATGAAGGTTGTATAAAAATTGTTAGCAGTTCGATGTATTTTTGGATTAAAAAGCAATATACCCTTCTCACCTAAATTCTTGTTCACTTGTTAGCCTTAATCAAATCTGTTTTCTTTAAGAGCAGCTAAATTTGTTTTAAATTCATATGTTAGATTTTTTTTACCACATGTTTAACTGAGTTATTCTACTTGTAATACCACTGATTTTCAATATGAAATTTTTTAAAAACCTTGCAAACAAAAAGATATATCTTTTTTTCGTGGCATATCATGCGAATAGGCGCGATTTTTGAGTGATGATCAATTTTGTAAGAGTCTGTCGTGAAAACTGCAGAGCTGTATGTTAGCCTTTATCCTGGTATCCGATGATTATTGCCTATCGGCCAATTATCAGAAAAAGCCAGTGAAGCAAAGAACAGACATTTTCACTTTTATCGTGATAGTTTTGCAAGAAAACATTCAAGAATTTTTTCCAACTTCGATATAATGAACAGATTGCTTTTAACTTCAGATACTTTTTTGACGGGAAAGAGACCCCGAATAAAGAAAACATCAATGCCATTGTGAAAGGAGATTCAAGAGATGCTGCTTTCTGCTGAACCTTTTTTCATAGATGTTGAATAGGATGAAGACGACGACATTGCTATTGATATTGATATTAATGATGAATAATTATTCAGATAAATCTACAATAAGGTGAGGTGACAGCCCTACTTAAAATTTATTTATTGGAAAGCGGGAGTGAAATACATTTCCTTTGATACCTTCATGGCGTATCTTGTGAAAACATCCTCAATTGCAACACCTAGGTGAAAAGTCTTAAAATGTAATACCATATCGATCTACCAAATTTGATTCAAATCGGTTAAACTTTTTCCGAGAAGGTATCGTATATACAAAGAAATATAAAAAAGAAGGTGAGGTCGCCACCATATGTGGAAATCCTATTTAAAAATGTCAAAAAAAGCGGAGTAAAATATATTTCGTTTAATACCCATATTGACAAATCTCATGTAATGCCAAAAAATGACCCCTTCCGAAACCTGGGGCGCAATCCATAGTAATTCTGCTCGGAACTGTGAATTTATTGTAAAATATTTCCTTTCACAACATTGAAGTAAGAGAATGACTTTTTGAAAAGAAATAACTGCTGCTTTAATTTTGGCCAGCTTGATTGACCAAATACCCCACCATGCAGCACTCAGTGATTGTTTTATAAAGTGTTGAAGTTTGGCGATATAATTTTCCAATATTCCAAACGCATATGGTCGCTGAAAGCTATAAGCAACTTTTAAGAAATTTTATTGTGCATAGCCGATTGCAATTAATGATTTATTACAGATGGAGCGAACGATTTAAAAATTTTTGCCCACATCACTGATGCAATCTTTCCAAATTCACATAAACTTGCAGCCCCGTCACATAAGCAGTTTTTCATGTGGATGCGTTTAACTCAATCTTATGCATTATGAGTACGTATTTTTATGGAAATTGATTAAGCGACAATGGCTCTATCTGACATGAAAAAGTAGCCAACTTGCAAAGTTTTGTTGCAAGCAAATCATAAGAAGAAGAGTCTCACATTTGCTTTGGCTAAGGGTGAAGGCAGATTTTGCAAGTGAAATTATTTTACCCACTCGTTGGTAACTTTTCTAACATTTTTCGCAATTAAAAACTGTAATATAACAAATGAAAACAACACAAAATATGTTAGCAAATATTTTCGTTGTATAGCGAGAATGTTTATAACAGTGCTTCATGAAATTTTGTATATGAATTGGCAAGGCAAAATAAACTTCAATTGCCAAGTCTGAAGTTCCTTCATATTTACAAACGCAATATCTTGGTTGATTGTGGTGATGTTACTGGAATGCACAAGTTTGTGTTAAATGCACCTATATGAAAAATTTTATTGTGCCGCGTCCTTTACAATAACGTCTACTCATTTAAGAGCTTGAAAAATACATGCAAACATTTTCGCGTACTATTTTGTATGCAGCTCTCATAATTTTGTGACACATCACAAAAGTTAAAAAGTAAAGTATGCAACTTGTGACTTACAAAGTTTAAGGTGACTTTGTAGTTTTCCACTTTATATTGATAAAGAGCAAAAAAAATTCCTTCGCGTATAGCCAAAAGAGGGAAAGTGTTTTTGGAAGCTGCAATAACGACTTTGAATGCGTAAACTCTATAATTTAAAAGTTTGGCGTATGCAAATTATAACTTGCAAATATATAAGTAAAGCTTATTGTGTCAGTTTGCATTTATTGTTTTTCTTTTTTTTTTCGGTCACCGTTGGTAAAGTTATTGCTAAAATTACTTTCTACTTATAGCTCGATAAGTGCGGAAAATAGCAAATTGAGTAATGACCTATCAAATATGGCGTCAAAATTATAAAAAAACAAGTAAGGAAGGCTAAGTTCGGGTGTAACCGAACATTACATACTCAGTTGAGAGCTGTGGAGACAAAGTAAGGGAAAATCATCAAGTTGTAAAAAGAACCTAGGGTAACCCTGGAATGTGTTTGTATGACACGTGTATCAAATGGAAGGTTTAAAAAAGTATTTTAAGAGGAAGTGGGCCATAGTTCTATAGATGGACGCCATTTAGGGATATCGCCATAAAGGTGGACCAGGCCTGACTCTAGAATTTGTTTGTACGATATGGGTATCAAATGAAAGGTATTAATGAGTATTTTAAAAGGGCGTGGGCCTAAGTTCTATAGATGGACGCCTTTTCGAGATATCGCCATAAAGATGGACCAGGGGTGACTCTAGAATTTGTTTGTACTATATGGGTATCAAATGAAAGGCGTTAATGAGTATTTTAAAAGGGAGTGGGCCTTAGTTCTATAGGTGGACGCCTTTTCGGAATATCGTTATAAAAGTGGACCAGGGTTGACTCTAGAATGCGTTTGTACAATATGGGTATCAAACGAAAGGTGTTAATAAGTGTTTTAAAAGGGAGTGGGCTTTAGTTGTATGGGTGGACGCCTTTTCGGGATATCGCCATAAACGTGGACCAGGGGTGACTCTAGAATGCGTTTGTACAATATGGGTATCAAATGAAAGGTGTTAATGAGTATTTTAAAATGGCGTGGGCCTTAGTTCTATAGGTGGACGCCTTTTCGAGATATCGCCATAAAGTGGGACCACGGTTGACTCTAGAATTTGTTTGTAAGAATTGGGTATCAAATGAAAGGTGTTAATGAGTATTTTAAATGGGCGTGGGCCTTAGTTCTATAGGTGGACGCCTTTTCAAGATATCGCCATAAAGGTGGACCAGGGGTCACTCTAGAATTTGTTTGTACGATATGGGTATCAAATGAAAGGTGTTAATAGGTATTTTAAAAGGGAGTAATCCTTAGTTCCATACGTGGACGCCGTTTCGAGATATCTCCATAAAGGTGGACCAGGGGTGACCCTAGAATTTGTTTGTACAATATGGGTATCAAAAGAAAGGTGCTAATGGGTATTTTAAAAGGGTGTGATCCTTAGTTCCATAGGTGGACGCCGTTTAGAGATATCGCCCTAAAGGTGGACCAGGGGTGACCCTAGAATTTGTTTGTACGATATGGGTATCAAATTAAAGGTATTAAGGAGTGTTTTAAAATGGAGTGGGCCTTAGTTCTATGGGTGGACGCCTTTTCGAGATATCGCCATAAAGGTAGACCAGGGGTGACTCTAGAATGCGTTTGTACAATATGGGTATCAAACGAAAGGTGTTAATGAGTATTTTAAAAGGGAGTGGGCCTTAGTTCTATAGGTGGACGCCGTTTCAAAATATCGCCATAAATGTGGACCAGGGGTGACCCTAGAATTTGTTTGTACGATATGGGTATCAAATGAAAGGTGTTAATGGGTATTTTAAAAGGGAGTAATCCTTAGTTCCATAGGTGGACGCCGTTTCGAGATATCTCCATAAAGGTGGACCAGGTGTGACCCTAGAATTTGTTTGTACAATATGGGTATCAAAAGAAAGGTGCTAATGGGTATTTTAAAAGGGTGTGATCCTTAGTTCCATAGGTGGACGCCGTTTCAAGATATCGCCAAAAAGGTGGACCAGGGGTGACCCTAGAATTTGTTTGTACGATATGGGTATCAAACTAAAGGTATTAATGAGGGTTTTAAAAGGGAGTGGTCCTTAGTTCTATGGGTGGACGCCTTTTCGAGATATCGCCATAAGGGTAGACCAGGGGTGACTCTAGAATTAGTTTGTACAATATGGGTATCAAACGAAAGGTGTTAATGAGTATTTTAAAAGGTAGTCGGCCTTAGTTCTATAGGTGGACGCCGTTTCGAATTATCGCCATAAAGGTGGACCAGAGGTGACTCTAGAATGTGTTTGTACGATATGGGTATCAAATTAAAGGTATGAATGAGGGTTTTAAAAGGGAGTGGTGGCAGTTGTATAGGTGGTCGCCTTTTCGAGATATCGCCATAAAGGTGGACCAGGGGTGACTCTAGAATATGCTTGTACAATATGGGTATCAAAAGAAAGGTGTTAATGGGTATTTTAAAAGGGAGTGATTCTTAGTTCCATAGGTGGACGCCGTTTCGAGATATCGCCATAAATGTGGACCAGGGGTGACCCTAGAATTTGTTTGTACGATATGGGTATCAAAAGAAAGGTGTTAATGGGTTTTTTAAAAGGGATTGATTCTTAGTTCCATAGGTGGACCCCGTTTCGAGATATCGCCATAAAGGTGGACCAGGGGTGACCCCAGAATTTGTTTGTACAATATGGGTATCAAAAGAAAGGTGTTAATGGGTATTTTAAAAGGGAGTAATCCTTAGTTCCATAGGTGGACGCCGTTTAGAGATATCTCCATAAAGGTGGACCAGGGGTGACCCCAAAATTTGTTTGTACAATATGGGTATCAAAAGAAAGGTGTTAATGGGTATTTTAAAAGGGTGTGATCCTTAGTTTCATAGGTGGACGCCGTATCGAGATATCGCCATAAAGGTGGACCAGGGGTGACCCTAGAATTTGTTTGTACGATATGGGTATCAAAAGAAAGGTGTTAATGGGCTCTTTAAAAGGGATTGATTCTTAGTTCCATAGGTGTACGCCGTTTCGAGATATCGCCATAAATGTGGACCAGGGGTGACCCTAGAATTTGTTTGTACGATATGGGTATCAAAAGAAAGGTGTTAATGGGCTTTTTAAAAGGGATTGATTCTTAGTTCCATAGGTGGACGCCGTTTCGAGATATCGCCATAAATGTGGACCAGGGGTGACCCTAGAATTTGTTTGTACGATATGGGTATCAAATGAAAGGTGTTAATGGGTATTTTAAAAGGGAGTAATCCTTAGTTCCATAGGTGGACGCCGTTTAGAGATATCTCCATAAAGGTAGACCAGGGGTGACCCCAGAATTTGTTTGTACAATATGGGTATCAAAAGAAAGGTGTTAATGGGTATTTTAAAAGGGTGTGATCCTTAGTTTCATAGGTGGACGCCGTATCGAGATATCGCCATAAAGGTGGACCAGGGGTGACCCTAGAATTTTTTTGTACGATATGGGTATCAAAGTAAAGGTATTAATGAGGGTTTTAAGAGGGAGTGGGCCTTAGTTCTATGGGTGGACGCCTTTTCGAGATATCGCCATAAAGTTGGACCAGGGGTGACTCTAGAATATGTTTGTACGATATGGGTATCAAATGAAAGGTGTTAATAACTATTTTATAAGGGCGTGGGGCTTAGTTCTATAGGTGGACGCCTTTTCGAGATATCGCCATAAAGGTGGACCAAGGGTGACTCTAGAATGTGTTTGAACGATATTGGTATCAAATTAAAGGTATTAATGAGAGTTTTAAAAGGGAGTGGTGGTAGTTGTATATGTGAAAACGTTTTCCAGATATCGACCAAAATGTGGACCAGGGTGACCCAGAACATCATCTGTTGGATACCGCTAATTTATTTATTTTCAAGGGTTGTTTATTTCGTCCTGCAGAACTTTTTCATTTTCTTCTACTTAATATGGTAGGTGTCACAACCATTTTACAAAGTTTTTTCTAAAGTTATATTTCGCGTCAACAAACCAATCCAATTACCATGTTTCGTCCCTTTTTTCGTATTTTTCGCATTTTTTTGTTATTTTTCGTAATTTTCGATATCGAAAAAGTGGGCGTGGTCATAGTCGGATTTCGTTCATTTTTTATACCAAGATAAAGTGAGTTCAGATAAGTACGTGAACTAAGTTCAGTAAAGATATGTCGATTTTTGCTCAAGTTATCGTGTTAAGGGCCATACGGAATGAGAGACGGACGACTGTGTATAAAAACTGGGCGTGGCTTCAACCGATTTCGCCTATTTTCACAGAAAACAGTTATCGTCATAAAATCTATGCCCGTACCAAATTTCAAAAGGATTGGTGAATTTTTGTTCGACTTATGGCATTAAAAGTATCCTAGACAAATTAAATGAAAAAGGGCGGAGCCACGCCCATTTTGAAATTTTCTTTTTTTTTGTATTTTGTTGCACCATATCATTACTGGATTTGAATTTTGACATAATTTACTTATATACTGTAAAGATATTAAATTTTTTGTTAAAATTTTACTTTAAAAAAATTTTTTTTTAAAGTGGGTGTGGTCCTTCTCCGATTTTGCTAATTTTTATTAAGCGTACATATAGTAATAGGAGTAACGTTCCTGCCAAATTTCATCATGAGATCTTCAACGACTGCCAAATTACAGCTGGCAAAACTTTTATATTACCTTCTTTTAAAAGTGGGCGGTGCCACGCCCATTGTCCAAAATTTTATTAATTTTCTATTCTGCGTCATAAGTTCAACTCACCTACCAAGTTTCATCTCCTTATCTGTCTTTGGTAATGAATTATCGCACTTTTTCGGTTTTTCGAAATTTTCGATACCGAAAAAGTAGGCGTGGTTATAGTCCGATATCGTTCATTTTAAATAGCGATCTGAGATGAGTGCTCAGGAACCTACATACCAAATTTCATCAAGATACCTTAAAATTTACTCAAGTTATCGTGTTAACGGACGGACGGGAGGACATGGCTCAATCAAATTTTTTTTCGATCCTGATGATTTTGATATATGGAAGTCTATATCTATCTCGATTCCTTTATACCTGTACAACCAACCGTTGTCCAATCAAACTTAATATACTCTGTGAGCTCTGCTCAACTGAGTATAAAAATATTTAAATGCTCGTAATAAAATGGTAGGTACGGCAAAATTATTTTTAGACACCCCCACTGTTTATGATTACGAATCGTTGTGCGCAGTATTACGGGAAGAATTCGAGCATAAGTTGAGTAGCGCTAAAACACATAAGCAGCTGCGCTGTCGAAAAAAACGTGCTTTTGAAAAATTTCACGATTATGTGTTGCAAATGCGCAAAATTGCGGCGCTTGGAGAAACTGAAGAGGAGGCTGTCATAAGCTACATAGTTGATTGCATAGATGTACGAGACGATTTGAAATTTCCTCTATATAGTGCAACGACGGTTAACGAATTACGGAAAAGGTATGAATTAGTAGAAACGATGATAAAAAATTGTTCACAAACAGACACCGACAAAATACACAAATAAGTATGCGCGAACAATCGGAGAAAGACATTAAGGAAAGCGTAACCAATCACACTGCTATAATTGTGGGTCTGCTCAGCATAAAAGGGCAGAGTGCAAAGAAGAAACAAAGTGTTTCAAATGTAACGGCGTAGGGCATATGGCGAAGCAGTGAACAAATGCCAAGCCCACTGTCAATATGGTGGTAAATCAGATACGTACCAAAACAAAATTTTTACAAATCAGCAACTACAAAAGTGCGTTGTAAAGCTTTTTGGATTAGGTAACGTTGCTACGTCAGCATAGGGTGAAATAGTAACACAGGTCCAGGTTGATGAGCTGATCACCACACATACATTTTTGGTCGTGGAAGATAGAAAACTAAGCGTTGAAATGATAGTTGGATATGATTTTTTACAAAAGTTTGTGGTCACTATGAATGGTGGCAACTTCAAGTTTTCACGGTTAGACGAAAAAACAGAGGAATGCGAAGCTGGTTACAATATTTTTAACGTAGGTTGTAATGAAGTAGAAGTAAATGTAGATCAAAAATACAATGCAGCTGTTATGAAGTTGATAAACAATTATGAGTCGGTGAGTAATCCAAAAGGTTCTCTTATAAAACTATGTATTATACATATTGAAAGTACAATCAGCTTTCGTGAAAACCCCAGTTGGGTTTCAGCGAGTGTACGAGAATTTATAAGAAAGCAAGTAGACGAATAGCTGCGTGAGAGAATCGTTAGGGAGTCATGCTCTGATGTTGCAAGTAAAGTTGTACTGGCCGAAAAGAAAGACGGTAGCTACAGGCTTTGCGTAGACTTTCACAAGCTGAATTCTCTTTCCTTAAAGATAGATTTCCAATACCAGTAGTAGAGAAGGTGATCGAAAAGATGCAGTGCCAGATATTTTTCTGTCATGGACGTTAAAAACAGGTTTTTCCACGTTGAGGTTGAAGAACAAAGCCGAAAATATACAGCGTTTACAACGAAATAGGGCCTTTTTGAATTTAATAAAGCACCGTTCGGCTTTTGTAACTCCCAGCAGTCTTTGTACGTTATGTAAATTATATTTTTCAGCAACTGATAAACGAAGGCGTCATGGAAATCTATATAGATGATATCGTTGTATTTGGAAACACGGCAGAGCAGTGTTTAGGAAATATGGATCGCGTTCTGCGGCAAGCCGAGCAGTTTGGTTTAGAAATCAACTGGACAAAATGTCAATTTTTAAAACAAGAGTAACTTTTTTGGGTTACGAGGTAGAAGACGGGCGGGTCTGGCCAAGTCAAGAGAAAGTAAAAGCTGTGAAGAAATTTCCTATGCCAAAAAACATTAGGGGTTTTCAGGCATTTCTCGGATTGACGGGTTATTTTCGTAAATTTGTTCATAACTACGATGTAATCGCTAGACCGTTGACATCGTTGTTGAAAAAAGAGGCTGAGTTTAAAATTGGGAATGAACAGATACAAGCTTTCAAGAAATTAAAATCAGTACTTTTGGAAGAGCCAGTACTTAAAATTTTTAGTCAAGACTTAAAAACGCAGTTGCACGTTAACGCATCAAAATATGTCTTTGGGGCCACATTGCTACAACAACAAGAAAATGGGTGGCACCCAGTGTTTTACTGGAGCAAGAGGAAAAATTGCATAGTTACCTTTTAGAAGTAAAGGTAGCCTATCTAGCAACAAAAAATTATGTCATTACTTAATGGGTATAGAATTTGATCTGGTTACTGATTGTTCAGCTTTTAAACACACCACGAAAAAGAAAGATGTTCCACGTGAGATTGTATAGTGGTTGGTGTATCTTCAAGACTTCAACTATAAAATAGAAGATCACGCGGGAGGCAAGATGAAGCACGTTGATACTTTAAGTCGCTTTCCTCTCATGATGGTAGTGTCAGATATTCACGCAAAAATACGCCGAGCACAGCAGAAAGACGAACATTTAACAGCAGTTGCGGAAATTCTGAAACACCATCAGTATAAGCCTATCAAATAAGAAATGATTTATCATACAAGCAAGTTGAAGGACAAAATTTTTGGTTGTGCATAAACTCATTTAGAAAGAGATTATTGCAAAAGCTCACTGCTTCGGACACATGGGTACGCAAAACACGATGCACCGGATAAGGCAGGATTATTACATACCACACTTAGAGAAGAAGGTGAATCAATACATTGCAAATTGTGTTGAATGTATTACACGTAACAGAAATTTGGGCAAGCAGGAAGACTTTTTTCACTGTATCGCCAAGGGCGATAATCCACTTTCCAAACTTCACGTCGATCACTTAGGTACAGTAAATCCAACGGCAAAGAAATATAAATATATATTGGCTATAGTGGATGGGTTTTCCAAGTATACGTGGATATAACCAACGAAGTCAACAGATGCGCAGGAAGTTGTCAAGCACATGGAGGATTGGGTCACTTTATTTGGTAATCCATTACGCATTATCAGTGACAAAAGCACAGCTTTTACGTAAAATTTATTTAAAGATTTTTGTTCCAAGAACAAAATCGAACACATAAAATCAACAACAGGAGTGCCGAGGGGAAATGGCCAAATCGAAAGGACAAATAGAGTCATACTATCGGTTTTGTCAAAAATTTCAGCCGCAGAACCCTCTTAATGGTAAAAATACACATCACTGGTGCAGAAAGCTATAAATGCACACGTTCATTCGTCAACGAAGTTCAGTCCTTTCGAAATAATGTTTGTGTAAAAATGCGCAATCAAACTTTTGATTTACATATATTTTGTTTAATGTTATGAATTTTTTTTTTTTTTTTGTTAGCCATATGGCTTTATAACAATAGTTTAATTAGTTAAAAATAAGAGTTGTTTGCTGTGCAAAATCACTAAATACCATCAGATCTGAAAGTAGAAATTTTTAATGCTAGTTTGATTATATTTTTGACTTATGGCGTTTCAAGTGTTTTTGACTAGTTAAGGGCTTTTGACTAATCAAATAAAATGTAGAGACCAATTGTACAGCGAACAACGGGACATTCATATGGATTAGCAGCTAAAGGCATCAGCCTTTGCACTGATATGGATGTTGGAGATTCGAGTTCAACGCTCATCTCCCGAAAAGCTAGCTGATGAAGAAGTGAAATTCAGAAGCATGTCCTAGTAACCATCGCCGTTTGTAAACTTACAATTTTTCTCTAATATCATTTACCAAAACGTAGCGGATTTTAATTAACAATTTAGAATAACAGCAAAGATTCCGCGTAAGTCAATAAGAAATATATTTTGTTTCCTGTTATGATTTTTTTTTTGTTAGTGAAAAAAGTGTTTACACTCTGACATATAGCTTGTTGTTGTTGTTGTAGCAGTTGTTCGCCCTCACAAATTGTCATACCAAAGCGGGTTAGGGGGTCAGAATATATACGCGGTAGGTATGCCTGTCGTAACAGGCGACTAAAATAAAATATTCAAGGGGCTGTGTAGCGCAACCCTTCAGGTTGCCAGCGCAATATACAGCTTCTTTAAACCCAATTTTCAACCTCACCTATCAGCGGCGAATCCTGTTTCACTAACAGACGAGGCTCTGGCGACCCCAAGCTCCCCATGGAACTTGGGGGTGGGGAGGGAGGGATGGCCTGAAGGTTTAATGTGGCCATATAAATCGTTCCCGAGATGGTCGGGCTAGCACCTTAATGGTGCTGTGTTACCGGAGCGTACCGGATCTGTATCGCGCAAAGGACCATCACATCGATAACACTCCCGAAAGCCTTCGGGGAGCAACCTTATCGCTACAACAACAACAACATCACAAATTGTCATCAATATCCTATAACGAGAGTCCAAGGAAACTTGTTGTTTCAACAGGGTGGATCATAATGAAAGGGATGTTAGAGGCGTTGGTTCCACATTACAATTAAAGAGATGGTTGGTGTCATGTGGGGACACATTGCAAGCGGGACATACGTTTTTTGAAGTTGGGGTTGATTCTGGATAGGTAAGAGTTTGGCCTGTTACAGTATCCAAAACGAAGTTGAGCTAGAATGACTCGCGTTTCCCTGGGGAGTATGCGTTCCTCTTCCGCAAGTTTTGTGTACAGTTCTTTGAGTACTGGATTCAACGGGCAATTCCTGGCACAAAGGTCCGACGCCTATTTGTGGAGTTCACTAAGGACCTGTTTGTGTTTTTTTGCTTCATACGGCTGAGTTATCAGGTGCCGTATTTCCTCATAATGCTCTCGGAGATGCCTCCTTAAGCCCCTAGGCGGTGTTGGCTCATCAATCAGATGTCTGTTGGGTAGCCCAGGTTTCTGGGTATTCAGCAGGAACTGTTTGGTTAGCATATCATTTCTCTCCCTGATGGGGAGTATTCTCGCCTCATTATGTAGATGGTGTTCTGGAGACATAAGAAGACATCCCGCGGCGGTTCTGAGAGCAGTATTTTGGCAGGCCTGTAGCTTCTTCCAGTGAGTAGTTTTTAGGCTTGGCGACCATATAGGGGGCGAGTAGCATGCAATGGGCTGGTCAATTGCTTTGCGTGTGATAATGAGCGTTTCTTTGTCTTTTCCCCAAGTACCGCCAGCAAGGAATTTGAGGATTTTATTACGGCTCTGGATTTTAGGTACAATTTCGGCTGCATGCTCACCAACACATAGCTTTATAACAATAGTTTAATTAGTTAAAAATAAGAGTATTTTGCTGTGGATTGATGACAGCTAACTCAATGAAATCTCTGCGTAATTTTGAATAATGGTTTAGTGATTCCCATGTACCCTCCACTTGGCCCATTAGGTAATTCATGACGACCATCTGGTATTCCCACTTTTGGGACAACAATTAGGGCTTTGGAGCTTTGGCCATATTCGATTTCTCATATTCGATAAAGGCAGTCAGATACCATCCTACATGCTACAATCAGTCCAATATGCTTTTGCAAAAGACTTTTTCATTAACAAGGCCAAATTAACGTCTTATTGTTGGGATCTACGTAAATTTGTCGCATTCCACTCATCCGTTGTTTCGATGCTCATTAATAACATCTTCTTTAACTTCGGCTCTCGACCAATGTTTAGAATCCAGATTGCATGGTCAACGGGACATTGCATCCGCATTCCCATGTTGGCTACCCGCACGGTATTCCATGGAAACTTCATAAGTTTGCAGTCTCTCAATCCATCTCGCTAATTGTACCTCGAGGTTTTTGAACTGAAGTAGACACTTCAATGCTGTATGATTGGTCCGTACATGGAAACGATTCGACTAAAGCAAGTAATTCTCTGCCGGTAACCCAGCGATTTCTCTCGGGGTTTCCTCTAGTTCTGCTATATCAAGCGACAACTTTTCACTTGGGACAAGACCCCTCCATTACGATAACCACTTACATCAGTGTCTAATATAAACTTCGCTCCAGGAATGGGGTATGCCAACATTGGTGCAGTACATAATCGGCTACCTCGTGATCTTCCCCCCACTTGTAGTGACGGTTTTTCTTAGTAAGATCATGAAGACAACTTACTGCCTTTGCAAAGTTTGGAACAAATCGTCGATAATAAGTGAACAATCCAAGGAAGCTTCGTATCTCATGCTGATTCGCTGGCCTCGGCCACTCCACATTTACCACTTTGATTTTATGATCATCAGTACACCCTACTTCTGCCGTTAGCTTATATCCCAAATAGTTTACCTCTCTTTTGAAAAACGAACACTTGTCTAGATTAAACTCTAAGCTAGCACAAGCTTCTTTCGATGATCATCAAAGCTTTTCCCTAGGACGATTATATCATCGAGATAAATCAAGCAAGTTTTCCAGTAAAGCGCTTTAAGAACGTGCCCCATAAGCCTCTCAAAAGTGGCAGGGGCATTGCAAAAGCCGAAAAGCATAACGGAAAATTGCCACAAACCCTCGCCTACACTAAATGCTGTATTTTTCCTATCTGCGCCGTTAGCCTCTACTTCCCAATAGCCACTCTTTAAATCGAGAAAACCATTCCGTCACAGTTAGTGAATCCAACGGTCATATTGTACACATATCACTTAACCTATGTGCATTTAATACCACAATTCAGCTGTACAAATAAGGAAACCAGCAATTAATTAAATTTTCCTCTGAAAAAGAATAGAAAAATATTTTGACAAACACGCGCTAATTTCATTTCGCTAGAATAAACATAGCAACCTTAGATTTGTTATTTTGGTAGACCAAAAGCTGTTTGTTTAACTGTTTTAGAATTTACATTACGCTTGACGCATTAACCATAAACAATTTAAAAGAAAAACAAATTAATTAATGCTTGGTGGGATTTATCTTCGAGAAGATTTAGGCCGAACTTTTTCCATTTTTCCATTTGAAGAACTTGTTTTGAATTTTTGATATTACTTCGGCCGGTACTTGAACTCAAGACCTTCGATGTGGTATGCGCAGTACGCTCGCACCATCCCACGGCGGCCGTTTTTTTTTATCAATAAGTGGTTTGAGATTTTGTCAGGCACACCCTTAAAAATTTGAGCCTAAATCTTTAACATTTAAGACAAATGACCAAACCAGATTTTGTTTAAGATATAGATTATACCGGTCTTCCTAGAAATGAATGCATAGAACTGGGTTTCAGTTTGAAACAGGTGATGTCTACACTTAGATTTACAAAAAAAATATGGTAGGCGGTTCCCTGAAATTCTTTCAGTGAGTAACTTGCGATACACATTTCTTGTTCGGAACTAGACCTAAATTGCCAAATATTTACAAGTTCGGTACTAACAAGATTTTACCCAGTTATAAAATCGACAGCTTGTGTCCTTATCTTTCATATTTATTTTGAGAAATATGCTACCAACAAAAAACTGCTGCCAGCTTTAAGTAACTTAGACTATAAGTGTGATTTCTTTTCCCAAACTTTATCACTGACTCGGAGGTGTCGATAAATGCTCTAATATCGTACTAGAAGCAGCAGCTAGAATTTCTTTTCGGCGCGGAACCAACGAAATAATCACAAGAAAACAACTAAACAGTAAATTTTACACTAGTTTGGACCTACCGAAATAAATTCAATAAACCAACTAGTTCGAAAGCGGAAATATGTATCTAGTCCGGAACTATAGAAAAAAACTCGAACCAGCTAGGAAATCGCGAAGTTAAATTCGACAATTGGAAGCATGTAAAAGATATAGAGGGCGAACTAGTAGAGATTCCTAATGCACTAGAAACGCACCAGTTTTGAAATAGAGATTTTTCCTACAGCGTTGATCTGCCTACTGTGTAAGAAATCATTTCATAACACCTTATATGTATAACAAAAGTTTTTGAAAAATATTCGATAACTTGCAGCAGTTTTTACAAATAAAATTTGTTATTTTTGAATTTTGAGAACCAAATTTAAACCTTTAGGACAAGTTTTAAAACCCGAAGTTTTTAATCAAGTTTCTATTTTTTGATTTTTGAAACCTTTTGCTTTTGTTTCAAATGCATGTTTGTATTTTTGAATTTTTTGAAACTTTTTTGGTTCTGTTTGAAAACAATTTTAATATTTCATCTTATTGTTTAAACAAATTTTAAATTAAAATCGAAAAAAAATTAAAAAGGCAATAGTAAATTGAGAGTTTTCCAATTTAGTAGCAAAATGTTTAAAAAAGTGTTTAAACCGGTGAATGGTTAAAAATTTGGGCTCAGATTTCTAACCGTGCACTTACTTACGCACGAAAATTTAATCAAGTTTATACAATGTGTATAAATAGCGCCCATAAAACTTGTCTTGCTTTAGTTACTTAATACTTCTTGCAAGCAGAGGAAAGTCAGAAACAAAAATGAACTTACACAGTCATATCTCTATCCTGGTTCTCGTCTTTAGCTGTATTATGGCCAATGTAAATTCGCAATTCCGACTTTATAATGGCCAAACTTCAAGTACTGACCAAACTTCAAGTACTGACCAAACTTTGAGTTATGACGAACGGCGTTATTTGGTAGCATTAGTTTATAACGGAGAATATATTCGCCTCGGCTCATAAGTCAGTATGAAAATAGTGATCACGGCATTTTATTGCGATAACAATTTAAAGGCAGATTTAATGTACGTTGTAGCCGATGTACTTGCTGCAGTTAATGAAAGACAGATGTATTGCAGAAGTCGCATAGCGAAAAATATATTTCTTCAACCTGGTTTAACACCCGGATATGAAAACAAGAATATAGGTGTTATTGAACTTGAAGAACCCTTTAACGAAAATGATGGAGTGGGGACATTAGCACTTTGCAAAAATAAACTTCCGGTGCACAAAAGGATGGAAACTGTTGAATGGAAACACTACACCCCATATCGTGAACTCCTAAAAAGAGAAGTAATTATAGAAGAATCAAACAAATGTAAGGTTACCCCTATTACAATAGGGGAAAATATGTATTGTGCTCGAAGTGGCAGTGAAAGATCCATGCGGCTTGGAACACCGGGCATCGTAGATGGACAACTTTGTGCGGTGGGAATGACTTCGTTTTATCGCGACGAGGGAACTTGGTACATTTATGCAAATGCCGCTGACCCAGATGTTCTGAATTTCATAGAAGGATTTATTGATGTTTAAAAATTTGGAAGTTATTATATTTAAAATTTTGGTGCGAGAAAAATGTATGTTATAAAAATGGGGTTAGTATGTATAAAAAAAAATTATATTTAATTTTTAAACAATTTTCAATTTCCTTTATTATTTTTAAAATAAAGTTATGATTTAAATTTTTCAATAAGGTGGAAATAGTGTATTCTGTCATACGATTTGTTATTTAATAAGAAAAATTACTAGCTTAACTCATTTGTATTTAATGAAGCTAATTTAAAAACAATGTTAAAAGCTTGTACAGCAAATAAAAATTGGTTTAAAGTTTAGATCGCTCATATTTTCGTGGAAAAAGGTGCGCATAACTCGGTTTCAATTTTAAGTCAGAGAAGTCTATATTTGCACTGAAAAAAAAAAAAAAATAGAAGAACAAAGGCCGGGACTGTCTGCGGCTGTTCCGAAGACTTCATACCTTTCATGAATGTAGCCGAGCAATAATCTTCTTATTCAATTCGTGATATCCGAGTAAACCGAGTAATACATAAAATATGTTATATATGGACAACATATGTATGTATATCATATAACTTTAAACGAGCGATTCTTGTATATTTGTATAGCCGAACGATCTCGGGAACGGCTCAACCAATTTAAATGAAATTTGGCCCAGAGATAATGGATCACATTCTAAGACTAAGGTCGCCACCTATTCGAAATAAAAAATTGCATGAGATATGCCGATAAGGCTATCAAACGAAAGGTATTTCGCTCCGTCGTTGCAATTTAGGGTTGCCACCTATTAAATTAAAAAATTTGCATGTGGTATGCCGATATGGGTATCAAACGAAAGGTATTTCACTCCGCATTACAATAGGGACATTTTTGAGTAGGGTTACCATTTACGGTTGCCACCTATTAAATTAAAAAAAATCTCAGCAGATATGCCGATATGGGTATAAAACGAAAGGCATTTCACTCCGCATTACAATAGGGACATTTTTGAGTCGAGTTGCATTTAGGGTTTCCACCTATTCGAAATTAAAAAAATTGCATGAGATATGCCGATATGGGTATCTAATGAAATGTAGTTCATTCCGCATTACAATAGGTACATTTTGAGTAGGGTTGCCATTTAGGGTTGCCACCTATTCGAAATAAAAAAAAATTTTCAGCAGATATGCCGATATGGGTTTAAAACGAAAGGTATTTCACTCCGCAATACAATAGGGACATTTTTGAGAAGGGTTGCCATTTAAGGTTGCCACCTATTCGAAATTAAAAAAAATTGCATTAGATATGCCGATATGGGTATCAAACGAAAGGTATTTCACTCCGCATTACAAAAGGGAAATTGTTGAGTAGGGTTGCATTTATGGTTGCCACCTATTAAATTAAAAAAAAAATGTCAGCAGATATGCCGATAAAGGTATAAAACGAAAGGCATTTCACTCCGCATTACAATAGGGACATTTTTGAGTCGAGTTGCATTTAAGGTTGCCTATTCGAAATTAAAGCAAAATTTCATGAGATGTTCCATTTATGGGTATCAAACCAAAGGTATTTCACTGCGCATTACAATAGCGAAAGGGTTGCCTTTTAGGGATATGGGTATCAAAAAAGGTATTTCACTCCGCATTACAATAAAGACATTTTTGAGTAGGGATGCCATTTAGGGTTGCCACCTCTTCGAAATTAAAAAAAAATGCATGAGATATGCTGATATGGGTATCAAACGAAAGCTATTTCACTCCGCATTACAATATGAACATTTTTAAGTGGGGTTGCCATTTAGGGTTGCCACCTAAATAAAATTAAAAAAAATTCAGGACATATGCCGATATGGGTATCAAATGAAAGGTATTTCACTCCGCATTACAATGGGGACATTTTTGAGAAGGGTTGCCATTTAGGGTTCCCACCTATTCGAAATAAAAAAAAATTGCATGAGATATGCCGATATGATTATCTAACGAAATGTATTTCACTCCGCATTACAATAGGGACATTTTTGAGCAGGGTTGCCATTTAGGGTTGCCACCTATTCGAAATTAAAAAAATTGCATGTGGTATGCCGATATGGGTATCAAACGAAAGGTATTTCACTCCGTATTACAATAGGGATATTTTTGAGTAGGGTTGCCATGTAGGGTTGCGACCTATTCGAAATTAAAAAAAATTGCATGCGATATGCCGATATGGGTATCAAACGAAAGGTATTTCACTCCGCATTACAATAGGAACATTTTTAATAGGGTTGCCATTCAGAGTTGCCACCTATTCGAAATAAAAAAAAATTGCATGAGATATGCCGATATGGGTATCTGACGAAATGTATTTCACTCCGCATTACAATAGGGACATTTTTGAGTAGGGTTGCCATTTTGGGTTGGGGTGAAATTTCAAGATAATATTTGCAGCGATGGTCAAGAGATCGCCGGCTTCTTTGCGGAATTTTTAAATCATATTACTCTATTGAGAACAACGTTTCGCCTAATGAATGCCCATACCATATTGATTCATGTTATTCAAACAGAGCTCCATTTATATCTTCAGATGTATTATCTTATTTAAAAACTTTAAGAGTACCATATACATGCGGCCCTGACAGGATCCCGACACACTCTCTTAAATGTGCTGCAAACATCTATCAGCCGCTAACAGATTTATTTAGTTTATCTTTAATATATGGCGTTTTCCCAACAATATGGAGGGAATCTTTTCTTATCCCGCTTCATAAAAATGGAAGCAGGTTTTCAAAAAAAAAAAAAACTACCGGGGCATGGCAAAGTCTTCCGATATCCCAAAGTTATTTGAGGCTATTATTACCCACCACCTAACGTTCTCTATTTCCCCCATAATTGCAAACTCGCAACATGGGTTCTGGAAATTACCACTCACGTTTCTAATGGATTTAGAGAAGGCCTTCACACCGATGTAATTTGCATCGATTTCGTTAAAGCTTTCGACAAAGTATCACATCCATTACTTATTCATAAGCTCGGTCTACTTAGTTTTCAACCCCGTCTTATATGTTGGATTTCTTCGTATCTTGGTTATCGTACGCAAAGAGTAATATTTTTAAAATACACTTTCTGGGGTCATCAATGTTTCTTCTGATGTTCCTCAGGGCAGCCATCTTGGTCCGATTCTGTTCTTTTTGTTCATAAGCGATAAATCTAATACGCAGACGATGTAAACCTTTTCAAATCATACGCCTCGTTTGAAGAACATCCTTGCTTCAAACGGATTTAAATCACTTGGTTATCTGGTGCAATGTAAATGATATGCCGCCCAATCTTAAAAAATGTAAAGCTATGTGTTTTTCTCGGAGAATTTCGCCGCCAGCTTCATATACAATTAACAACTATAGTCTTGAAACCGTAAATAATTTTGTCGACTTGGGAGTCATAATGGATTCCAAACTTAATTTCAATCTTCATATTAATGCTACAGTAAATAAAGGCAAAGGTGTTTCTGCATTTGCTAAACGGTGGTCAAAAGAATTTAACGATCCTTACATAACTAAAGCACTTTTTACAAAATTAGTTAGGCCAATATTAGAATATGTCTCAGTAGTTTGGAATCCTCGGAACAAGTCCATGCAAACAGTTTCGAATCAATACAAAAACAATTTTTACTATTTGCCTTAAGAATTTTTCAATGGGACTCTTTAACTAATCTTAAACCTTGTACTAATCGTTTAAAGCTTATCAATCTTCCAACTCTTGCTAGTCGAAGGGATAAGATTGGTGTAATATTTATGACAATACTTTTAAATGGATCAATTTCGAGCCCATTCCTTTTGAACGAAGTGAACCTTTGCGGCGTTTATGCCAAGGTTATAACTCTCATTCAAATACATTTCATAGCTCGGACTACCTATTTTCTATAAAAAAGATTGTTTTCACCTCTCTTAATAATTAATGTATAATACGTTTGATTCTGTTCTCCTAAAATATTACGCTTGGCTGATGAAATCTCTTCTGTAGCTGAGCAGTCTCAGATCGCGACGCTTGACAAACCACTGCTCATCAAAGACTCGGCAAAAACAAAAACACGAAAAAAAAGTTATATATATCTAAGTCGATCGCGTGTACAGGATAAGCTTGGTTTCATTACGCCACTTAAGGGCAGCGCGCTGCCACAACGTCCATTAAAAAAAACCCATATGCTACCCAACTTGGTGAAATTTGAATTTTCTAGCTGTTGAAATGGGGCTGAAATTACGAATATATATATATATATATATATATATATACTATATATACCACCTAACCCAGCAAGCGTTGTTTTGGCAAAAACAGTATTCCTATTTAATATTTCTTTAATTCAATAGAAATAACAAACTTACCATTAGAGTGTAGGGTTTTACTTATAATCGAAAGCGTTGTAGACAGTGAAAGTATATTTTATTTATGGTAGTAAATTATTCGTTGTTAAAGAAACAAATATAATTTAAATTGCGCATCTTAGTAACTATTAAAACATTGTTATTAATATGTTTAACACCCTTATATATATTGGATTTTTACTTATATATGAGGAGCTCTTATTTTTATGTTACATATACGTTTATTACTGTTTATTGTGTCAGTTTGAAAAAACATTAAGATTAACAGCTCAGCGCAATAGAGTACAGAATATTCCTGGTAAGTCCTTCTTCAGCCAATATAAACAAGCTGGATGGTTTTCCCACGCGAGAACAATCTACATATAGTTGTCGGTGGGAAAAGCATGGTGTTTCCAAATCTAAGCCACATACAGACAACGTTTGGCCTTGTGCCAATTGTAGGGAAAAATCAAGAGGAGCACGACGCAAATTGGAAGAGAAGCTCGGCCTTAGATCTCTTCGGAGGTTATCGCGCCTTACATTTATTTTTTTATTTTTAATCGTGTACCATTGCATAGTCGTGGTGGGTTCAAATTACGAACCAGAATGACCGGAGATACATCCTTCAATTTTAAATGGTGAGGTGGCATGCCTGGTAAATGCAATGAATTTAAAAACTCCATTAGAAAGTTTACAGATTAGTTGGCATCGCCAGATTTGTATGACACCAATTGCTCTGGCAACAACTGTTGTATTTTGAAATTTAAGTCATTGACATCCGAATTTTTTGCTGTTAAAATCGCTTTTTCTGTCAGCCACTTATGATTTCTATATTGTGTGTGGACATCGGGAAATATGTTGTCGATGAGAGTATTTGCGTATTGACGATCGTTCAGATTTCCCTCTGTAATTTTATAATTTTATGCATCCAGTATTTTCATGTACAGGAAGTTCTCCATCACCAATATCTAACAATTGTTTCGAGAAAGTTTCGGTGGACGGATCATGAAGCATTTGAACACGCATGTTCAACGTCAGTTGTACTTTCTCAACATTGCGCCACAGTCGTGATGTTTTTAAGCAAGCGGTAATTTCATCAGCGTACGTCGAACGTGGAACAACGGAAAGGGTTTGGCTGAAATCACCTGACAGGAGTAACAAAGTGCCGCCAAATAGTTTGTCGTTGTTTTTATATCTTTAAATGTCCTATGCAATGCCTCACGCGAATGTTTGTGTGCTATTGTGCATTCATCCAATACAATAATTTTACACTGTTTCTGCACTGTGGCTATGGACGACTGTTTCTTTATATTGCACATTGCATCAGGGTTATTTTGGATGTTCGATGGCAACTTAAATGCTGAATGCGCCTTTCTGCCTCCATCTATTAAAGTGGCTGCAATGCCTGAAGATGCAACAGCTAATGCGGTGCAATTTCTTGATGGTATCTCGACAAGAAATAGCGAAGTAAGGAATGTTTTTCCAGTTCCACTTGCTGCATCCAAAAAGGAATCCCCCTTGCCCTACCGAAACTGCCAGCATAACGCGGTCGTAAATAATTTTTTGCTCATTATTTAATAACGAAATATTGCGACTAGCAATGCTTGCCATTTCTGAAGTGTCGTACTGTAATTCACGATTCATATCTGTGTTGAGTAAATCAGATACACTTCGATTTGTTCAGTTCATTCCGAAATAGCTGATTGGTAAACTCGCAATGCCAATGCAAAAATCTTCAATAGCAATCAATGCCTCATTGTACATTACATCACTGAATGACATAGTTAGATCGTTGCACCTTGTACGATGTCTATATAATACTAGCTTTAGCCGGCGTACGTTGTAACAGCCGAGATCGAATGAATATTGCGTTATTTTTTCCGTTTTGTTTATTGAAAATTTAGTTTATTGTTCTGTAAATTGAATTGAATTTTATACGCATAGTTGGTGAAATCTTCGTTTAAAACATTTTATTATTGTATGTTATTGTAATGCATGTGGGTACACAATATTTTTGGTTTTTTCGTTCGGTGCAAAGATAAATAAATTTTTTGGCGTTCCAACTCTAGAGCAAGCAACATATAGCTGGCCACGGGAAAAGCACAGACTCTCTAAATTTAATCCTGCAACAGCAAGCGATTGTCCTTGCGCTTTGGTGATTGTAATTGCAAAAGCAATGCGTACAGGGAACTGTAAGCGCTTAAACATGAATGCCAAATTTGTACGAATAATTGGGATCTGTGGTATGAGTACATATTCCCTTTTGCTTTTACCGCTGATGGTTGTTGCTTCGATTACATTCGGCATTAATTTCTTAACTCAAAGTCTGGTTCCATTGCACAATTTTGGTGGGTCTAAATTCCGAAGAAGCATGACTGGTCAGCCAATTTTCAAAGTTAATATATGCGCAGGCATTCTAGGTGGTTCTAAAGCGTTTAGAAATTCAATTGGATCATTCACAATTTGATCTTCATCTGTAACTGTGTCGATCGACTTATATTTCGTCACTTCATCAGGAATTTGGTTTTGAATGCGATCATTGATTTTGTTTACATGATCATGTTTGGGAGCTAAGATTGCTCGGTCGCATAGCCAAAAAAAAAAAAATTATTTAAAATTCTTAATTCTGAAATATGAAAAACATTCGTCTTGATCGAGGAAACCTATAGCCAAAATTTGGTGATGACTTAAGTGTGGGAAATACGTTTCCATACGGAACACATAAAAAGAATTTGATTTTTATAGAAGACTAGCAGACCCGACAGACGTTGTTCTACCCTAAATTTGGTATATATGCTTTTCCGTCTAACTCTGCCCACTCACTTTTTCCCAATCCTTTTATTCACTCCTCCCTCCCTCATTTTCGTTTCACCTATCTCTTTCTCAGTCTCCTTCTCTCTTTTCTCTTCTCTCAAGTACTTCTCATTCTTCTTCATCCCTTTTTGCCAGTCCCAGAGGGTGATACGTATTTTGTTCCAGTCCCATTTTGAGTCCCAGACCCAGTCCCACTCCGAGTCTCAGTCCCAGTCATAGACCTAATACCAGTGCGGCTCTTGTCTGCTTGCCGGAAGAAAGGATCGTAAATAGTAATATAGGCAAATTTATATACCAAATTTCAGGCAAATCGAATAGGACGCATGTAAATTGGTGTGTGGGTATTATTAATTCATGTGTTAATTTCGGCTTCGCATGCATATTTATCAGTTTTGCTAGGTAGATGCGACTAAATCGAATATCACAATGAAAATTACTTTAAAGCACTCAGCAACAGATTTCATTTGTTATCCATATTCTATAAACACATTCTAGGGGTACCCGGGTCCACGTTTTGGCCTACGTATCGAGATCCTAGTCACCCAGGGGTATGCAATTTATCCTTTTCTAAAGCACTCAGCAACAGCTTTCATTTGTTTTCCATATTAATATTGCGATTATAAACTAAGATATAACCTATCCTATCTTTCAAGTTAGGTCAAACTACACACGGGGTGCAAAAAAAATTCAAAATCGGTTCAGTAGTTTAGGAGTCCATCGCGGACAAACAAACATTTTAGCCTTTCCTTCTATATATATAGATTTTCATTTTTCACACTTAACTATAATATGAAAACGAAATGCAAATATGCGTTGATTTTGAAATTCGGCTTAAAAATTGCACATGGAACAACTAAAGACTCTCTTGAATTAAAAAATGTCTTAGTACTTCTAAATCGCGGGCCCCCAGAAACCCCAGGTCCGGGGTAATCCCAAATTCCTCCCCCCCCCCCCCCTTCCCCTCTTGCCAGGCCTGGTGATGTGCTATACTTAATATCATTCGCTATAATATTTTTTTATTGATAAGCACGTTATTTAATTAAACACCACCTGAAAATATGAGTTCCGGTGCGTATACGTAACATTTTATTATTACGTATAAACATATAAAAAAATTTGCAATAAAATAATATTGCGACTATAAATTGAGATATAACCTATCCCATATTTCAAGATAGATCAAACTGCACACGGGGTGCGAAGCAAATTCAACATCGGTTCAGTAGTTTAGGAGCCCATCACGGACAAACAATGTGACACGTGATTTTTATATATAAAGATTAGAATAACGCTATATTTTTCATGATATTCTAAGTGAAGTTACGTTATGCTAAGTTTAGTTATGTTATGTTATTTTAAATTCCAATATATTATGTTAAGTTTGGGTAATTTTCGTTTTCCTTTATATCTATCAACTCCATTTGTCTTATGTTTAGTTATCTTTTTTTACTTTGAATCCAGTTTTGTTACGTCTCATATGGCATATTTTTCATTTTATTGCAGCTGCCCAAATATAGGGCAGCTCACTTGGACACTTTTATAGTCCGCTCCCTAACGTTGATACAGGGTTTCAGACCTTTGGGAACTCACTGGGTAGGAAAGATACAGTTACAAAGGGTTCGAATATGTCCCTACCGAGATTATTACGGCAGGTATGACAATGTGGAGGAGGTATGAGTCTAGCACTTGCTAAGCTGACTTGAGGCCATCTGTTCAGAAGCTGGGAGAAATTTGCCACAGCGAGTTGTTAGGTCTCTATGACGTATAATAAAACAAGTAAGGAAGGCTAAGTTCGGGTGTAACCGAACATTACATACTCAGCTGAGAGCTTTGGAGACAAAATAAGGGAAAATCACCATTTAGAAAAATTAACCTAGGGTAACCCTGGAATGTGTTTGTATGACATGGGTTCCAAATGGAAGGCATCAAGTATTTTAAAAGGGAGTGGGCCATAGTTCTATAGGTGGACGCCATTTTGATATATCGCCATAAAGGTGGACCAGAGGTGACACTAGAATGTGTTTGTACGATATGGGTATCAAATGAAAGGTGTTAATGAGTATTTCAAAAGGGAGTGGGCCTTAGTGCTATAGGTGGGCGCCTTTTCGAGATATCGCCATAAAGGTGGACCAGAGGTGACACTAGAATGTGTTTGTACGATATGGGTATCAAATGAAAGGTGTTAATGAGTATTTCAAAAGGGAGTGGGCCTTACTTCTATAGGTGGACGCCTTTTCGAGATATCGCCATAAAGGTGAACCAGAGGTGACACTAGAATGTGTTTGTACGATATGGGTATCAAACGAAAGGTGTTAATGAGTATTTTAAAAGGGAGTGGGCCTTACTTCTATGGGTGGACGCCTTTTCGAGATATCGCCATAAAGGTGGACCAGAGGTGACACTAGAATGTGTTTGTACGATATGGGTATCAAATGAAAGGTGTTAATGAGTATTTCAAAAGGGAGTGGGCCTTAGTGCTATAGGTGGATGCCCTTTCGAGATATCGCCATAAAGGTGAACCAGAGGTGACACTAGAATGTGTTTGTACGATATGGGTATCAAATGAAAGGTGTTAATGAGCATTTTAAAAGGGAGTGGGCCTTACTTCTATAGGTGGACGCCTTTTCGAGATATCGCCATAAAGGTGAACCAGAAGTGACACTAGAATGTGTTTGTACGATATGGGTATCAAATGAAAGGTGTTAATGAGCATTTTAAAAGGGAGTGGGCCTTACTTCTATGGGTGGACGCCTTTTCGAGATATCGCCATAAAGGTGGACCAGAGGTGACACTAGAATGTGTTTGTACGATATGGGTATCAAATGAAAGGTGTTAATGAGTATTTCAAAAGGGAGTGGGCCTTAGTGCTATAGGTGGACGGCTTTTCGAGATATCGCCATAAAGGTGAACCAGAGGTGACACTAGAATGTGTTTGTACGATATGGATATCAAATGAAAGGTGTTAATGAGTATTTCAAAAGGGAGTGGGCCTTAGTGCTATAGGTGGACGCCCTTTCGAGATATCGCCATAAAGGTGGACCAGAGGTGACACTAGAATGTGTTTGTACGATATGGGTATCAAATGAAAGGTGTTAATGAGTATTTCAAAAGGGAGTGGGCCTTACTTCTATAGGTGGACGCCTTTTCGAGATATCGCCATAAAGGTGAACCAGAAGTGACACTAGAATGTGTTTGTACGATATGGGTATCAAATGAAAGGTGTTAATGAGCATTTTAAAAGGGAGTGGGCCTTACTTCTATGGGTGAACGCCTTTTCGAGATATCGCCATAAAGGTGGACCAGAGGTGACACTAGAATGTGTTTGTACGATATGGGTATCAAATGAAAGGTGTTAATGAGTATTTCAAAAGGGAGTGGGCCTTAGTGCTATAGGTGGGCGCCTTTTCGAGATATCGCCATAAAGGTGGACCACAGGTGACACTAGAATGCGTTTGTACGATATGGGTATCGAATGAAAGGTGTTAATGAGTATTTCAAAAGGGAGTGGGCCTTAGTGCTATAGGTGGACGCCTTTTCGAGATATCGCCATAAAGGTGAACCAGAGGTGACTCTAGAATATGTTTGTACGATATGGGTATCAAATGAAAGGTGTTAATGAGTATTTTAAAAGCGAGTGGGCCTTACTTCTATAGGTGGACGCCTTTTCGAGATATCGCCATAAAGGTGGACCAGAGGTGACACTAGAATGTGTTTGTATGATATGGGTATCAAATGAAAGGTGTTAATGAGCATTTTAAAAGGGAGTGGGCCTTACTTCTATGGGTGGACGCCTTTTCGAGATATCGCCATAAAGGTGGACCAGAGGTGACACTAGAATGTGTTTGTACGATATGGGTATCAAATGAAAGGTGTTAATGAGTATTTCAAAAGGGAGTGGGCCTTAGTGCTATAGGTGGACGCCTTTTCGAGATATCGCCATAAGGGTGGACCACAGGTGACACTAGAATGTGTTTGTACGATATGGGTATCGAATGAAAGGTGTTAATGAGTATTTCAAAAGAGAGTGGGCCTTAGTGCTATAGGTGGACGCCTTTTCGAGATATCGCCATAAGGGTGGACCACAGGTGACACTAGAATATGTTTGTACGATATGGGTATCGAATGAAAGGTGTTAATGAGCATTTTAAAAGGGTGTGGGCCTTACTTCTATGGGTGGACGCCTTTTCGAGATATCGCCATAAAGGTGGACCAGAGGTGACACTAGAATGTGTTTGTACGATATGGGTATCGAATGAAAGGTGTTAATGAGTATTTTAAAAGCGAGTGGGCCTTACTTCTATAGGTGGAAGCCTTTTCGAGATATCGCCATAAAGGTGGACCAGAGGTGACACTAGAATGTGTTTGTACGATATGGGTATCAAATGAAAGGTGTTAATGAGTATTTCAAAAGGGAGTGGGCCTTAGTGCTATAGGTGGACGCCTTTTCGAGATATCGCCATAAGGGTGGACCACAGGTGACACTAGAATGTGTTTGTACGATATGGGTATCGAATGAAAGGTGCTAATGAGTATTTCAAAAGGGAGTGGGCCTTAGTGCTATAGGTGGACGCCTTTTCGAGATATCGCCATAAAGGTGGACCAGAGGTGACACTAGAATGTGTTTGTATGATATGGGTATCAAATGAATGGTGTTAATGAGCATTTTAAAAGGGAGTGGGCCTTACTTCTATGGGTGGACGCCTTTTCGAGATATCGCCATAAAGGTGGACCAGAGGTGACACTAGAATGTGTTTGTACGATATGGGTATCAAATGAAAGGTGTTAATGAGTATTTCAAAAGGGAGTGGGCCTTAGTGCTATAGGTGGGCGCCCTTTCGAGATATCGCCATAAAGGTGGACCACAGGTGACACTAGAATGTGTTTGTACGATATGGGTATCGAATGAAAGGTGTTAATGAGTATTTCAAAAGGGAGTGGGCCTTAGTGCTATAGGTGGACGCCTTTTCGAGATATCGCCATAAGGGTGGACCACAGGTGACACTAGAATATGTTTGTACGATATGGGTATCAAATGAAAGGTGTTAATGAGTATTTTAAAAGCGAGTGGGCCTTACTTCTATAGGTGGACGCCTTTTCGAGATATCGCCATAAAGGTGGACCAGAGGTGACACTAGAATGTGTTTGTACGATATGGGTATCGAATGAAAGGTGTTAATGAGTATTTTAAAAGCGAGTGGGCCTTACTTCTATAGGTGGACGCCTTTTCGAGATATCGCCATAAAGGTGAACCAGAGGTGACTCTAGAATATGTTTGTACGATATGGGTATCAAATGAAAGGTGTTAATGAGTATTTCAAAAGGGAGTGGGCCTTAGTGCTATAGGTGGACGCCTTTTCGAGATATCGCCATAAAGGTGAACCAGAGGTGACTCTAGAATATGTTTGTACGATATGGGTATCAAATGAAAGGTGTTAATGAGTATTTTAAAAGCGAGTGGGCCTTACTTCTATAGGTGGACGCCTTTTCGAGATATCGCCATAAAGGTGGACCAGAGGTGACACTAGAATGTGTTTGTACGATATGGGTATCAAATTAAAGGTGTTAATGAGTATTTTAAAAGGGAGTGGGCCTTAGTTCTATAGGTGGACGCCTTTTTGAGAAATCGCCATAAAGGTGAACCAGAGGTGACACTAGAATGTGTTTGTACGATATGGGTATCGAATTAAAGGTTTTAATGAGTATTTCAAAAGGGAGTGGGCCTTAGTGCTATAGGTGGACGCCTTTTCGAGATATCGCCAAAAAAGGTGAACCAGAGGTGACTCTAGAATATGTTTGTACGATATGGGTATCAAATGAAAGGTGTTAATGAGTATTTTAAAAGCGAGTGGGCCTTACATCTATAGGAGGACGCCTTTTCGAGATATCGCCATAAAGGTGGACCACAGGTGACACTAGAATGTGTTTGTACGATATGGGTATCGAATGAAAGGTGTTAATGAGTATTTCAAAAGGGAGTGGGCCTTAGTGCTATAGGTGGACGCCTTTTCGAGATATCGCCATAAAGGTGAACCAGAGGTGACTCTAGAATATGTTTGTACGATATGGGTATCAAATGAAAGGTGTTAATGAGTATTTTAAAAGGGAGTGGGCCTTAGTTCTATAGGTGGACGCCTTTTTGAGACATCGCCATAAAGGTGAACCAGAGGTGACACTAGAATGTGTTTGTACAATATGGGTATCAAATGAAAGGTGTTAATGAGTATTTCAAAAGAGAGTGGGCCTTAGTGCTATAGGACGACGCCTTTTCGAGATATCGCCATAAAGGTGAACCAGAGGTGACTCTAGAATATGTTTGTACGATATGGGTATCAAATGAAAGGTGTTAATGAGTATTTTAAATGGGAGTGGGCCTTAGTTCTATAGGTGGACGCCTTTTCGAGATATCGTCATAAAGGTGAACCAGAGGTGACACTAGGATGTGTTTGTACGATATGGGTATCAAATTAAAGGTGTTAATGAGTATTTTAAAAGGCAGTGGCCCTTAGTTCTATAGGTGGACGCCTTTTTGAGACATCGCCATAAAGGTGAACCAGAGGTGACACTAGAATGTGTTTATACGATATGGGTATCAAATGAAAGGTGTTAATGAGTATTTCAAAAGAGAGTGGGCCTTAGTGCTATAGGTCGACGCCTTTTCGAGATATCGCCATAAAGGTGAACCAGAGGTGACTCTAGAATATGTTTGTACGATATGGGTATCAAATGAAAGGTGTTAATGAGTATTTTAAAAGGGAGTGGGCCTTAGTTCTATAGGTGGACGCCTTTTTGAGACATCGCCATAAAGGTGAACCAGAGGTGACACTAGAATGTGTTTGTACGATATGGGTATCAAATGAAAGGTGTTAATGAGTATTTCAAAAGAGAGTGGGCCTTAGTGCTATAGGTCGACGCCTTTTCGAGATATCGCCATAAAGGTGAACCAGAGGTGACTCTAGAATATGTTTGTACGATATGGGTATCAAATGAAAGGTGTTAATGAGTATTTTAAAAGGGAGTGGGCCTTAGTTCTATAGGTGGACGCCTTTTCGAGATATCGCCATAAAGGTGAACCAGAGGTGACTCTAGAATATGTTTGTACGATATGGGTATCAAATGAAAGGTGTTAATGAGTATTTTAAAAGAGAGTGGGCCTTAGTGCTATAGGTCGACGCCTTTTCGAGATATCGCCATAAAGGTGAACCAGAGGTGACTCTAGAATATGTTTGTACGATATGGGTATCAAATTAAAGGTGTTAATGAGTATTTTAAAAGGCAGTGGCCCTTAGTTCTATAGGTGGACGCCTTTTCCAGATATCGGCATAAAGGTGAACCAGAGGTGACTCTAGAATATGTTTGTACGATATGGGTATCAAATGAAAGGTGTTAATGAGTATTTCAAAAGAGAGTGGGCCTTAGTGCTATAGGTCGACGCCTTTTCGAGATATCGCCATAAAGGTGAACCAGAGGTGACTCTAGAATATGTTTGTACGATATGGGTATCAAATGAAAGGTGTTAATGAGTATTTTAAAAGGGAGTGGGCCTTAGTTCTATAGGTGGACGCCTTTTCGAGATATCGCCATAAAAGTGAACCAGAGGTGACTCTAGAATATGTTTGTACGATATGGGTATCAAATGAAAGGTGTTAATGAGTATTTTAAAAGAGAGTGGGCCTTAGTGCTATAGGTCGACGCCTTTTCGAGATATCGCCATAAAGGTGAACCAGAGGTGACTCTAGAATAAGTTTGTACGATATGGGTATCAAATTAAAGGTGTTAATGAGTATTTTAAAAGGCAGTGGCCCTTAGTTCTATAGGTGGACGCCTTTTCCAGATATCGGCATAAAGGTGAACCAGAGGTGACTCTAGAATATGTTTGTACGATATGGGTATCAAATGAAAGGTGCTAATGAGTATTATAAAAGGGAGTGGGCCTTAGTTCTATAGGTGGACGCCTTTTCGAGATATCGTCATAAAGGTGAACCAGAGGTGACACTAGGATGTGTTTGTACGATATGGGTATCAAATGAAAGGTGTTAATGAGTATTTCAAAAGAGAGTGGGCCTTAGTGCTATAGGTGGACGCCTTTTCGAGATATCGCCATAAAGGTGAACCAGAGGTGACTCTAGAATATGTTTGTACGATATGGGTATCAAATGAAAGGTGTTAATGAGTATTTTAAAAGGGAGTGGGCCTTAGTTCTATAGGTGGACGCCTTTTTGAGACATCGCCATAAAGGTGAACCAGAGGTGACACTAGAATGTGTTTGTACGATATGGGTATCAAATGAAAGGTGTTAATGAGTATTTCAAAAGAGAGTGGGCCTTAGTGCTATAGGTGGACGCCTTTTCGAGATATCGCCATAAAGGTGAACCAGAGGTGACTCTAGAATATGTTTGTACGATATGGGTATCAAATGAAAGGTGTTAATGAGTATTTTAAAAGGGAGTGGGCCTTAGTTCTATAGGTGGACGCCTTTTTGAGACATCGCCATAAAGGTGAACCAGAGGTGACACTAGAATGTGTTTGTACGATATGGGTATCAAATGAAAGGTGTTAATGAGTATTTCAAAAGAGAGTGTATTTCAAAAGAGAGGCCTTAGTGCTATAGGTCGACGCCTTTTCGAGATATCGCCATAAAGGTGAACCAGAGGTGACTCTAGAATATGTTTGTACGATATGGGTATCAAATGAAAGGTGTTAATGAGTATTTTAAAAGGCAGTGGCCCTTAGTTCTATAGGTGGACGCCTTTTTGAGACATCGCCATAAAGGTGAACCAGAGGTGACACTAGAATGTGTTTGTACGATATGGGTATCAAATGAAAGGTGTTAATGAGTATTTCAAAAGAGAGTGGGCCTTAGTGCTATAGGTGGACGCCTTTTCGAGATATCGCCATAAAGGTGAACCAGAGGTGACTCTAGAATATGTTTGTACGATATGGGTATCAAATGAAAGGTGTTAATGAGTATTTTAAAAGGGAGTGGGCCTTAGTTCTATAGGTGGACGCCTTTTTGAGACATCGCCATAAAGGTGAACCAGAGGTGACACTAGAATGTGTTTGTACGATATGGGTATCAAATGAAAGGTGTTAATGAGTATTTCAAAAGAGAGTGTATTTCAAAAGAGAGGCCTTAGTGCTATAGGTCGACGCCTTTTCGAGATATCGCCATAAAGGTGAACCAGAGGTGACTCTAGAATATGTTTGTACGATATGGGTATCAAATGAAAGGTGTTAATGAGTATTTTAAAAGGGAGTGGGCCTTAGTTCTATAGGTGGACGCCTTTTCGAGATATCGCCATAAAGGTGAACCAGAGGTGACTCTAGAATATGTTTGTACGATATGGGTATCAAATGAAAGGTGTTAATGAGTATTTTAAAAGGGAGTGGGCCTTAGTTCTATAGGTGGACGCCTTTTTGAGACATCGCCATAAAGGTGAACCAGAGGTGACACTAGAATGTGTTTGTACGATATGGGTATCAAATGAAAGGTGTTAATGAGTATTTCAAAAGAGAGTGTATTTCAAAAGAGAGGCCTTAGTGCTATAGGTCGACGCCTTTTCGAGATATCGCCATAAAGGTGAACCAGAGGTGACTCTAGAATATGTTTGTACGATATGGGTATCAAATGAAAGGTGTTAATGAGTATTTTAAAAGGGAGTGGGCCTTAGTTCTATAGGTGGACGCCTTTTCGAGATATCGCCATAAAGGTGAACCAGAGGTGACTCTAGAATAAGTTTGTACGATATGGGTATCAAATTAAAGGTGTTAATGAGTATTTTAAAAGGCAGTGGCCCTTAGTTCTATAGGTGGACGCCTTTTCCAGATATCGGCATAAAGGTGAACCAGAGGTGACTCTAGAATATGTTTGTACGATATGGGTATCAAATGAAAGGTGCTAATGAGTATTATAAAAGGGAGTGGGCCTTAGTTCTATAGGTGGACGCCTTTTCGAGATATCGTCATAAAGGTGAACCAGAGGTGACACTAGGATGTGTTTGTACGATATGGGTATCAAATGAAAGGTGTTAATGAGTATTTTAAAAGGGAGTGGGCCTTAGTTCTATAGGTGGACGCCTTTTCGAGATATCGCCATAAAGGTGAACCAGAGTTGACTCTAGAATATGTTTGTACGATATGGGTATCAAATGAAAGGTGTTAATGAGTATTTTAAAAGGGAGTGGGCCTTAGTTCTATAGGTGGACGCCTTTTCGAGATATCGCCATAAAGGTGAACCAGAGGTGACTCTAGAATATGTTTGTACGATATGGGTATCAAATGAAAGGTGTTAATGAGTATTTTAAAAGGGAGTGGGCCTTAGTTCTATAGGTGGACGCCTTTTTGAGACATCGCCATAAAGGTGAACCAGAGGTGACACTAGAATGTGTTTGTACGATATGGGTATCAAATGAAAGGTGTTAATGAGTATTTCAAAAGAGAGTGTATTTCAAAAGAGAGGCCTTAGTGCTATAGGTCGACGCCTTTTCGAGATATCGCCATAAAGGTGAACCAGAGGTGACTCTAGAATATGTTTGTACGATATGGGTATCAAATGAAAGGTGTTAATGAGTATTTTAAAAGGGAGTGGGCCTTAGTTCTATAGGTGGACGCCTTTTCGAGATATCGCCATAAAGGTGAACCAGAGGTGACTCTAGAATATGTTTGTACGATATGGGTATCAAATGAAAGGTGTTAATGAGTATTTTAAAAGGGAGTGGGCCTTAGTTCTATAGGTGGACGCCTTTTCGAGATATCGCCATAAAGGTGAACCAGAGGTGACTCTAGAATATGTTTGTACGATATGGGTATCAAATGAAAGTTGTTAATGAGTATTTTAAAAGGGAGTGGGCCTTAGTTCTATAGGTGGACGCCTTTTTGAGACATCGCCATAAAGGTGAACCAGAGGTGACACTAGAATGTGTTTGTACGATATGGGTATCAAATGAAAGGTGTTAATGAGTATTTCAAAAGAGAGTGTATTTCAAAAGAGAGGCCTTAGTGCTATAGGTCGACGCCTTTTCGAGATATCGCCATAAAGGTGAACCAGAGGTGACTCTAGAATATGTTTGTACGATATGGGTATCAAATGAAAGGTGTTAATGAGTATTTTAAAAGGGAGTGGGCCTTAGTTCTATAGGTGGACGCCTTTTCGAGATATCGCCATAAAGGTGAACCAGAGGTGACTCTAGAATATGTTTGTACGATATGGGTATCAAATGAAAGGTGCTAATGAGTATTATAAAAGGGAGTGGGCCTTAGTTCTATAGGTGGACGCCTTTTCGAGATATCGTCATAAAGGTGAACCAGAGGTGACACTAGGATGTGTTTGTACGATATGGGTATCAAATTAATGGTATTAATGAGGATTTTAAGAGGGAGTGGCCCTTAGTTATATATGTATGTGAAGGCGTTTTCGAGATATCGACCAAAATCAAGACCAGGGTGACCTAGAACATCATCTGTCGGGTACTCCTAAATTATTTATATATGTAATACCAGGAACAGTATTCCTGCGAAGATTCCAAGGGCGTTTGATTACGCCCTGCAGAACTTTTATCATTTTCTTCTACTTAATATGGTAGGTGTCACACCCGTTTTACAAAGCTTTTTCTAAAGTTATATTTTGCATCAATAAACCAATCCAATTACGATATTTCATATCTTTTTATACTCAGTTGAGCAAAGCCCACGGAGTATATTAACTTTGATTGGATAACGGTTGGTTGTATAGGTATAAAGGAATCGAGATAGATATAGACTTCCATATATCAAAATCATCAGCATCGAAAAAAAAAATTTGATTCAGCCATGTCCGTCCGTCCATCCGCCCTTCCGTTAGGACGATAACTTGAGTAAATTTTGAGGTATCTAGATGAAATTTGGTATGTAGGTACTTTGCTCAAATTATCGTGTTAAAGGCCGAGCAGAAGGACAGACGGACGACTGTGTATAAAAACTGGGCGTGGTTTCAACCGATTTCGCAGAAAGGAGTTAATTTTCACTGAAAATAGTTAACGTCATAAAATCTATGCCCTACCAAATTTCAAAAGGATTGGTAAATTTTTGTTCGATTTATGGCATTAAAAGTATTCTAGACGAATTAAATGACAAAGGGCGGAGCCACTCCTATTTTGAAATTTTCTTTTAGTTTTGTATTTTGTTGCACCATATCATCACTGGAGTTGAATGTTGACATAATTTATTTATATACTGTAAAGATATTCAACTTTTTGTTAAAATTTGACTTTTAAACATTTTTTTTTTTAAAAGTGGGCGTGTTTGTAATCCGATTTTGCTAATTATTCCTTAGCACACATATAGTAATAGGGGTAACGTGCCTACAAAAATTCCATCATGATATCTTCAACGACTGCCAAATTACAGCTTGCAAAACTTTGAAATTACCTTCTTTTAAAAGTGGGCGGTGCCACGGCTATTGTCCAAAATTTTACCAATTTTCTATTCTGTGTCATAAGGTCAACCCACCTACCAAGTTTCATGGCCTTAGCCATCTTTGGTAATGAAATATCGCACTTTTTCGGTTTTTCGAAATTTTCGATATCGAAAAAGTGGGCGTGGTTATGGTCCGATTTCATTCATTTTTAATGGCGATCTGAGATGGGTGCCCAGAAACATACATACCAAATTTTGTCAAGATACCTCAAAATTTACTCAAGTTATCGTGTTTACGGACGGACGGACGAACGTACATGGCTAAATGAATTTCTTTTTTCGCCCAGATCATTTTGATATATAGAAGTCTATATCTATCTCGACTAGTTTATGCCGTTACGGATTACCGTTATGCGAAAAAAGTTAATATACTCTGTGAGCTCTGCTCAGCTGAGTATAAAAATAATAATTCTTACCGAAACATATTGCAAATTGCGTCTTTTGACACCGCTCTCGATATTTATCGTATTAGCAGTAGACCCCTCAATTAGACTTTTACCTACAAATCAATCAGATGATCCAATGTGATATACATGAGAGATCTTTTCCGTCTCTGAAATAATAGGAACTAACCAGTAGTGAAAAAGCCCCCAAATGTTTCGATATTATTACTTTACCTATTCAACCTTCTTTTTAGATCTATTATGCGTGACTATTCCACTGTGTGTGGATACTTTTAATGTATTCTTTTTTTAAATACGTATTCAGGATTTTTACTCTATACTATGAGGGGATTCAGAGCCACACTTGCCAGAGTGACGCATTAACTGAAACTATGAAATAAAGTTGGTCATTTATGTACCGGATGCATTCATCATACTTAATTCGTAATTCTTCTCTGCAAAGATTCATGATTGTGGCCGATACTTTCGTTGCTAGGAGATAACCATTTTTGCTATCTTTGGCTTGGACATACAATCCATTGCTGCTTGAAATGCTTTGTTCCCCATTAACTAATGGTTTCCCTTCTCTGAAGATCTGTGAGTCCACAGAAGAGCTCTGTACTTCAGAATGTTTTTTTATCACCCAGCTTGACTGGGTTGTGGCGGGTTCAATGAATCTAAAGCCCGAAAGTCCATCATAACAATACTTTGCTTTTGTTTCCCAGATCATGGAGTCCTACAGTGCATTCATCCACTAGCTTAAAATTAGAGGGCATGGCACGCCAGGCTACGTGACTCTAACATAATAAGGATAATCATCGAGGTTAAGCCTCTTCGTAGACATTCTCTTGACATTTTGGGGATGCATTTCTTTGGTATCGGTCTAATGATTACGTTCTTTAACTCAGAAATATTTTGAAGTCTTATTGCAGAAATTGTTGCCCCTTTGTCAATTAGAATAGAGGTATTCTCATTAAGGCACTAAAAATATCGAGAGGGGACAATATCATCGCAACCATTATGCCAATACAACCTAGTCGATGCAGTTTGTTTGAATTTATTATTGATGTTTTTTTGAGGTCTTCTGCCATCGAACTAAGCATACAACACAACAGTCCTTAATGTCCGTTATACCATTTTAGAAGCCCCCCTTTTTTATTACAGAGTTGAGTGCAGGCAAAGAAAGCTCTTGTTGCATCTAGGTAAGCTTTCTACGTGAGGGTTCTGTCCAGTGAAGTTCCCAGCTACTTGGCTTCCATCAAAAGCCGGATTTTGGTGCCACCCAAGGATAGTTATGACATATATAGTGTTCTTCTCCGAGTAAAAGGCACTTCGACAGTTTTTTTTTTGGAATGAAGGATAGTTGTCTCATATTTTAGCAGTATAAATCCTTTCATAGAGCAACCATATCTCACTCGCAAAAGTGAATTTTATACTTTAAAGCTTTTATTTTGAACATTATTGATATTAACTAATGAGGACTGCTAGTCCGCAGCAACCTTACAAATATTTAATTTAATATATTTAAATGGAAACAAACTTTCGAAATCCAATGAAAATTAATTTCAGATGGTAGCTTTTAATATAAACTTTGTTCCACTATGCGTTTAGCACAACAAAGAACAAAAACAAGCAATAAGGGGAAAAATGGCTAAAGGGATTCCGTTAAGGTATGAAGCAATTGGATGAGAAATCTCGCACGCATCTATACTAATATATGTAAATTTTGAAAGCCGTTTTTTTCTCGACCGCAAAGCTCAAGAACGGCTGAGCCGATTGAGATGAAATTTTGAGCATAGATTTGGTGGTGGCTCGACATGGTTATAGGCTAAAAAAACTGCAAAGACTTATAAAGGTTTTTGAGATATCGACCAAAATGTGGACCAGAGTAACCCTAAAATGTGGTCATGCGATATGGGTATACAACGATAGGCATTGACGAGGATATTAATGCAAGGTAGTTTTAACTTTGTTACCTTACATGGTTTGGGAGATATCGAAAATGTGGACTAGGGTAACCTCAGAAGGTTTATAGACATATATTATGGGAATCAAAGATATATGTATATATAAAAGAAAGTGGTGTTATTTACACTATTTATAACTCAAGAAAGAAAGTACCAATTTGGTTGAAAATTGGTGGAGAGGTAGCTTAGAACCAGGAGACGAACATAGGATTCTTTTTATCAAGTTCTGGCTAGGGTCTTGAGATCAAAACGCGGACCTCGGTAATCCTGGGTTGTGTTTGTACAATATGGGCATCAAACGGAAGCTGTTTATGAGTATTTTGATACGGACTATTTTTCGTACCCCTGGGTTACTAGGGTCTCCATATATAGGCGAAAACGTGGACCCGGGTACTCCTAGAATGTGTTTATACCATATGGATAACAAATGAAAGCTGTTGATGAGTGCTTAATACAGGGTGGTTTTCATACCTGTTGGTGTCTAGGGTCTCGAGATTGAGGCCAAAACGTGGATCAGGATGTGTTTTTACATTATGGGTATCAAATTGAAGCTGTTGATGTGTGCTTTAATACAGAGAGAACCTTGGATCCCGATAGCCCTAGAATGTGTGTGTAATATGGGTATCAAATAAGGGCTATTGCTGAGAACTTTAAAGTAATTTTCATTGTGATATTCAATTTATTCGCAGCAACCTGACAAAACTGATAAATATGAATGCGAAGCCGAAATAGGATTAAGAAAAAGTGAGGAGGGGGGGGGGGGGGGGGGGGGGGCAGAGTTAGACGGAAAAAGCTTATTAAAATGTATGCAGATATACCAAATTTAGGGCAGAACAACGTCTGCCGGGTCTGGTAGTAAACTATATGAAGCACATAGGGAAAAACAGTTCATTAGAGCCAGTCAAGCGACGCATAGAATTTCTCCTAGATACAGAAATCACGATTCCGTTGATGCTATTTCAACTCTACTCGCTAATGCATTCCTCTGGACATACTAAACTTTATAGTTCCGATTGATCGATTTGTCATCCACGAGTTATCAATTTATCATCGAAATGATATCGGTTCGATTTGTACGAGTAATCAGTTTAATCTATTTGTTATCCGTAAAAACAGGTAACTAGTTTATAACTACTGTTATCGACGAAAAAATCCATATTTCTTCGATAACAAATGGATACAAAAATGGATAACATTTCAATAAAAAATCAAAGCACGCCCATAGCCCATATATTGCAAATCGATAACTCAGCGATAGCGGTAGAAATCGATAAAAAACTGCTCTTGTTTCGATAAAAAATCTACAACATATGAGAAAGCCAGCGATAACAGATATTGTTATATATACCCGTCGATTAAAAATCGACCACCGCCGATCGTGAATCGCAAAATATTAATTGACATTATCTACTACATGCCGCTTTTCTACGCTGTCTCTCTTTTGCTATTCTACTTAAGGGTTTAGGGATTGTGGTTTGAGAGCCGCGTTGTGTGTATGTGTTCGAAATCAATACACCAACTTACTATACATATATATATTAAAGGAGCGAGTGATCCCTCCACCAGACTTTGGATTGACTGGGAATACCTCCACCTTTGGCCACACTCACCTCATAATTCGAAAGTAATTTCAAACTATTGTGCCATCCTGTTACATTGAAATGATATATGCGGTTTATTCGCAGATCGCATTTATATTCTGCTCTTTCCACTACTGCTAATGTAGCACTGATTTTTGTAAAGAAATCTTCCTTACAGCACACGGTGGGTTATTTGATCAATTTAGCTGGCCAAAAGACGAATTTTTAAAATATTCCAATTTTTTTTAAATATACTTCCAGACGTTCTTAAACCCATCTGCAATGTCAACGGCGCTAATCGCGCACATGAAGGTTGTATAAAAATTGTTAGCAGTTCGATGTATTTTTGGATTAAAAAGCAATATACCCTTCTCACCTAAATTCTTGTTCACTTGTTAGCCTTAATCAAATCTGTTTTCTTTAAGAGCAGCTAAATTTGTTTTAAATTCATATGTTAGATTTTTTTTACCACATGTTTAACTGAGTTATTCTACTTGTAATACCACTGATTTTCAATATGAAATTTTTTAAAAACCTTGCAAACAAAAAGATATATCTTTTTTTCGTGGCATATCATGCGAATAGGCGCGATTTTTGAGTGATGATCAATTTTGTAAGAGTCTGTCGTGAAAACTGCAGAGCTGTATGTTAGCCTTTATCCTGGTATCCGATGATTATTGCCTATCGGCCAATTATCAGAAAAAGCCAGTGAAGCAAAGAACAGACATTTTCACTTTTATCGTGATAGTTTTGCAAGAAAACATTCAAGAATTTTTTCCAACTTCGATATAATGAACAGATTGCTTTTAACTTCAGATACTTTTTTGACGGGAAAGAGACCCCGAATAAAGAAAACATCAATGCCATTGTGAAAGGAGATTCAAGAGATGCTGCTTTCTGCTGAACCTTTTTTCATAGATGTTGAATAGGATGAAGACGACGACATTGCTATTGATATTGATATTAATGATGAATAATTATTCAGATAAATCTACAATAAGGTGAGGTGACAGCCCTACTTAAAATTTATTTATTGGAAAGCGGGAGTGAAATACATTTCCTTTGATACCTTCATGGCGTATCTTGTGAAAACATCCTCAATTGCAACACCTAGGTGAAAAGTCTTAAAATGTAATACCATATCGATCTACCAAATTTGATTCAAATCGGTTAAACTTTTTCCGAGAAGGTATCGTATATACAAAGAAATATAAAAAAGAAGGTGAGGTCGCCACCATATGTGGAAATCCTATTTAAAAATGTCAAAAAAAGCGGAGTAAAATATATTTCGTTTAATACCCATATTGACAAATCTCATGTAATGCCAAAAAATGACCCCTTCCGAAACCTGGGGCGCAATCCATAGTAATTCTGCTCGGAACTGTGAATTTATTGTAAAATATTTCCTTTCACAACATTGAAGTAAGAGAATGACTTTTTGAAAAGAAATAACTGCTGCTTTAATTTTGGCCAGCTTGATTGACCAAATACCCCACCATGCAGCACTCAGTGATTGTTTTATAAAGTGTTGAAGTTTGGCGATATAATTTTCCAATATTCCAAACGCATATGGTCGCTGAAAGCTATAAGCAACTTTTAAGAAATTTTATTGTGCATAGCCGATTGCAATTAATGATTTATTACAGATGGAGCGAACGATTTAAAAATTTTTGCCCACATCACTGATGCAATCTTTCCAAATTCACATAAACTTGCAGCCCCGTCACATAAGCAGTTTTTCATGTGGATGCGTTTAACTCAATCTTATGCATTATGAGTACGTATTTTTATGGAAATTGATTAAGCGACAATGGCTCTATCTGACATGAAAAAGTAGCCAACTTGCAAAGTTTTGTTGCAAGCAAATCATAAGAAGAAGAGTCTCACATTTGCTTTGGCTAAGGGTGAAGGCAGATTTTGCAAGTGAAATTATTTTACCCACTCGTTGGTAACTTTTCTAACATTTTTCGCAATTAAAAACTGTAATATAACAAATGAAAACAACACAAAATATGTTAGCAAATATTTTCGTTGTATAGCGAGAATGTTTATAACAGTGCTTCATGAAATTTTGTATATGAATTGGCAAGGCAAAATAAACTTCAATTGCCAAGTCTGAAGTTCCTTCATATTTACAAACGCAATATCTTGGTTGATTGTGGTGATGTTACTGGAATGCACAAGTTTGTGTTAAATGCACCTATATGAAAAATTTTATTGTGCCGCGTCCTTTACAATAACGTCTACTCATTTAAGAGCTTGAAAAATACATGCAAACATTTTCGCGTACTATTTTGTATGCAGCTCTCATAATTTTGTGACACATCACAAAAGTTAAAAAGTAAAGTATGCAACTTGTGACTTACAAAGTTTAAGGTGACTTTGTAGTTTTCCACTTTATATTGATAAAGAGCAAAAAAAATTCCTTCGCGTATAGCCAAAAGAGGGAAAGTGTTTTTGGAAGCTGCAATAACGACTTTGAATGCGTAAACTCTATAATTTAAAAGTTTGGCGTATGCAAATTATAACTTGCAAATATATAAGTAAAGCTTATTGTGTCAGTTTGCATTTATTGTTTTTCTTTTTTTTTTCGGTCACCGTTGGTAAAGTTATTGCTAAAATTACTTTCTACTTATAGCTCGATAAGTGCGGAAAATAGCAAATTGAGTAATGACCTATCAAATATGGCGTCAAAATTATAAAAAAACAAGTAAGGAAGGCTAAGTTCGGGTGTAACCGAACATTACATACTCAGTTGAGAGCTGTGGAGACAAAGTAAGGGAAAATCATCAAGTTGTAAAAAGAACCTAGGGTAACCCTGGAATGTGTTTGTATGACACGTGTATCAAATGGAAGGTTTAAAAAAGTATTTTAAGAGGAAGTGGGCCATAGTTCTATAGATGGACGCCATTTAGGGATATCGCCATAAAGGTGGACCAGGCCTGACTCTAGAATTTGTTTGTACGATATGGGTATCAAATGAAAGGTATTAATGAGTATTTTAAAAGGGCGTGGGCCTAAGTTCTATAGATGGACGCCTTTTCGAGATATCGCCATAAAGATGGACCAGGGGTGACTCTAGAATTTGTTTGTACTATATGGGTATCAAATGAAAGGCGTTAATGAGTATTTTAAAAGGGAGTGGGCCTTAGTTCTATAGGTGGACGCCTTTTCGGAATATCGTTATAAAAGTGGACCAGGGTTGACTCTAGAATGCGTTTGTACAATATGGGTATCAAACGAAAGGTGTTAATAAGTGTTTTAAAAGGGAGTGGGCTTTAGTTGTATGGGTGGACGCCTTTTCGGGATATCGCCATAAACGTGGACCAGGGGTGACTCTAGAATGCGTTTGTACAATATGGGTATCAAATGAAAGGTGTTAATGAGTATTTTAAAATGGCGTGGGCCTTAGTTCTATAGGTGGACGCCTTTTCGAGATATCGCCATAAAGTGGGACCACGGTTGACTCTAGAATTTGTTTGTAAGAATTGGGTATCAAATGAAAGGTGTTAATGAGTATTTTAAATGGGCGTGGGCCTTAGTTCTATAGGTGGACGCCTTTTCAAGATATCGCCATAAAGGTGGACCAGGGGTCACTCTAGAATTTGTTTGTACGATATGGGTATCAAATGAAAGGTGTTAATAGGTATTTTAAAAGGGAGTAATCCTTAGTTCCATACGTGGACGCCGTTTCGAGATATCTCCATAAAGGTGGACCAGGGGTGACCCTAGAATTTGTTTGTACAATATGGGTATCAAAAGAAAGGTGCTAATGGGTATTTTAAAAGGGTGTGATCCTTAGTTCCATAGGTGGACGCCGTTTAGAGATATCGCCCTAAAGGTGGACCAGGGGTGACCCTAGAATTTGTTTGTACGATATGGGTATCAAATTAAAGGTATTAAGGAGTGTTTTAAAATGGAGTGGGCCTTAGTTCTATGGGTGGACGCCTTTTCGAGATATCGCCATAAAGGTAGACCAGGGGTGACTCTAGAATGCGTTTGTACAATATGGGTATCAAACGAAAGGTGTTAATGAGTATTTTAAAAGGGAGTGGGCCTTAGTTCTATAGGTGGACGCCGTTTCAAAATATCGCCATAAATGTGGACCAGGGGTGACCCTAGAATTTGTTTGTACGATATGGGTATCAAATGAAAGGTGTTAATGGGTATTTTAAAAGGGAGTAATCCTTAGTTCCATAGGTGGACGCCGTTTCGAGATATCTCCATAAAGGTGGACCAGGTGTGACCCTAGAATTTGTTTGTACAATATGGGTATCAAAAGAAAGGTGCTAATGGGTATTTTAAAAGGGTGTGATCCTTAGTTCCATAGGTGGACGCCGTTTCAAGATATCGCCAAAAAGGTGGACCAGGGGTGACCCTAGAATTTGTTTGTACGATATGGGTATCAAACTAAAGGTATTAATGAGGGTTTTAAAAGGGAGTGGTCCTTAGTTCTATGGGTGGACGCCTTTTCGAGATATCGCCATAAGGGTAGACCAGGGGTGACTCTAGAATTAGTTTGTACAATATGGGTATCAAACGAAAGGTGTTAATGAGTATTTTAAAAGGTAGTCGGCCTTAGTTCTATAGGTGGACGCCGTTTCGAATTATCGCCATAAAGGTGGACCAGAGGTGACTCTAGAATGTGTTTGTACGATATGGGTATCAAATTAAAGGTATGAATGAGGGTTTTAAAAGGGAGTGGTGGCAGTTGTATAGGTGGTCGCCTTTTCGAGATATCGCCATAAAGGTGGACCAGGGGTGACTCTAGAATATGCTTGTACAATATGGGTATCAAAAGAAAGGTGTTAATGGGTATTTTAAAAGGGAGTGATTCTTAGTTCCATAGGTGGACGCCGTTTCGAGATATCGCCATAAATGTGGACCAGGGGTGACCCTAGAATTTGTTTGTACGATATGGGTATCAAAAGAAAGGTGTTAATGGGTTTTTTAAAAGGGATTGATTCTTAGTTCCATAGGTGGACCCCGTTTCGAGATATCGCCATAAAGGTGGACCAGGGGTGACCCCAGAATTTGTTTGTACAATATGGGTATCAAAAGAAAGGTGTTAATGGGTATTTTAAAAGGGAGTAATCCTTAGTTCCATAGGTGGACGCCGTTTAGAGATATCTCCATAAAGGTGGACCAGGGGTGACCCCAAAATTTGTTTGTACAATATGGGTATCAAAAGAAAGGTGTTAATGGGTATTTTAAAAGGGTGTGATCCTTAGTTTCATAGGTGGACGCCGTATCGAGATATCGCCATAAAGGTGGACCAGGGGTGACCCTAGAATTTGTTTGTACGATATGGGTATCAAAAGAAAGGTGTTAATGGGCTCTTTAAAAGGGATTGATTCTTAGTTCCATAGGTGTACGCCGTTTCGAGATATCGCCATAAATGTGGACCAGGGGTGACCCTAGAATTTGTTTGTACGATATGGGTATCAAAAGAAAGGTGTTAATGGGCTTTTTAAAAGGGATTGATTCTTAGTTCCATAGGTGGACGCCGTTTCGAGATATCGCCATAAATGTGGACCAGGGGTGACCCTAGAATTTGTTTGTACGATATGGGTATCAAATGAAAGGTGTTAATGGGTATTTTAAAAGGGAGTAATCCTTAGTTCCATAGGTGGACGCCGTTTAGAGATATCTCCATAAAGGTAGACCAGGGGTGACCCCAGAATTTGTTTGTACAATATGGGTATCAAAAGAAAGGTGTTAATGGGTATTTTAAAAGGGTGTGATCCTTAGTTTCATAGGTGGACGCCGTATCGAGATATCGCCATAAAGGTGGACCAGGGGTGACCCTAGAATTTTTTTGTACGATATGGGTATCAAAGTAAAGGTATTAATGAGGGTTTTAAGAGGGAGTGGGCCTTAGTTCTATGGGTGGACGCCTTTTCGAGATATCGCCATAAAGTTGGACCAGGGGTGACTCTAGAATATGTTTGTACGATATGGGTATCAAATGAAAGGTGTTAATAACTATTTTATAAGGGCGTGGGGCTTAGTTCTATAGGTGGACGCCTTTTCGAGATATCGCCATAAAGGTGGACCAAGGGTGACTCTAGAATGTGTTTGAACGATATTGGTATCAAATTAAAGGTATTAATGAGAGTTTTAAAAGGGAGTGGTGGTAGTTGTATATGTGAAAACGTTTTCCAGATATCGACCAAAATGTGGACCAGGGTGACCCAGAACATCATCTGTTGGATACCGCTAATTTATTTATTTTCAAGGGTTGTTTATTTCGTCCTGCAGAACTTTTTCATTTTCTTCTACTTAATATGGTAGGTGTCACAACCATTTTACAAAGTTTTTTCTAAAGTTATATTTCGCGTCAACAAACCAATCCAATTACCATGTTTCGTCCCTTTTTTCGTATTTTTCGCATTTTTTTGTTATTTTTCGTAATTTTCGATATCGAAAAAGTGGGCGTGGTCATAGTCGGATTTCGTTCATTTTTTATACCAAGATAAAGTGAGTTCAGATAAGTACGTGAACTAAGTTCAGTAAAGATATGTCGATTTTTGCTCAAGTTATCGTGTTAAGGGCCATACGGAATGAGAGACGGACGACTGTGTATAAAAACTGGGCGTGGCTTCAACCGATTTCGCCTATTTTCACAGAAAACAGTTATCGTCATAAAATCTATGCCCGTACCAAATTTCAAAAGGATTGGTGAATTTTTGTTCGACTTATGGCATTAAAAGTATCCTAGACAAATTAAATGAAAAAGGGCGGAGCCACGCCCATTTTGAAATTTTCTTTTTTTTTGTATTTTGTTGCACCATATCATTACTGGATTTGAATTTTGACATAATTTACTTATATACTGTAAAGATATTAAATTTTTTGTTAAAATTTTACTTTAAAAAAATTTTTTTTTAAAGTGGGTGTGGTCCTTCTCCGATTTTGCTAATTTTTATTAAGCGTACATATAGTAATAGGAGTAACGTTCCTGCCAAATTTCATCATGAGATCTTCAACGACTGCCAAATTACAGCTGGCAAAACTTTTATATTACCTTCTTTTAAAAGTGGGCGGTGCCACGCCCATTGTCCAAAATTTTATTAATTTTCTATTCTGCGTCATAAGTTCAACTCACCTACCAAGTTTCATCTCCTTATCTGTCTTTGGTAATGAATTATCGCACTTTTTCGGTTTTTCGAAATTTTCGATACCGAAAAAGTAGGCGTGGTTATAGTCCGATATCGTTCATTTTAAATAGCGATCTGAGATGAGTGCTCAGGAACCTACATACCAAATTTCATCAAGATACCTTAAAATTTACTCAAGTTATCGTGTTAACGGACGGACGGGAGGACATGGCTCAATCAAATTTTTTTTCGATCCTGATGATTTTGATATATGGAAGTCTATATCTATCTCGATTCCTTTATACCTGTACAACCAACCGTTGTCCAATCAAACTTAATATACTCTGTGAGCTCTGCTCAACTGAGTATAAAAATATTTAAATGCTCGTAATAAAATGGTAGGTACGGCAAAATTATTTTTAGACACCCCCACTGTTTATGATTACGAATCGTTGTGCGCAGTATTACGGGAAGAATTCGAGCATAAGTTGAGTAGCGCTAAAACACATAAGCAGCTGCGCTGTCGAAAAAAACGTGCTTTTGAAAAATTTCACGATTATGTGTTGCAAATGCGCAAAATTGCGGCGCTTGGAGAAACTGAAGAGGAGGCTGTCATAAGCTACATAGTTGATTGCATAGATGTACGAGACGATTTGAAATTTCCTCTATATAGTGCAACGACGGTTAACGAATTACGGAAAAGGTATGAATTAGTAGAAACGATGATAAAAAATTGTTCACAAACAGACACCGACAAAATACACAAATAAGTATGCGCGAACAATCGGAGAAAGACATTAAGGAAAGCGTAACCAATCACACTGCTATAATTGTGGGTCTGCTCAGCATAAAAGGGCAGAGTGCAAAGAAGAAACAAAGTGTTTCAAATGTAACGGCGTAGGGCATATGGCGAAGCAGTGAACAAATGCCAAGCCCACTGTCAATATGGTGGTAAATCAGATACGTACCAAAACAAAATTTTTACAAATCAGCAACTACAAAAGTGCGTTGTAAAGCTTTTTGGATTAGGTAACGTTGCTACGTCAGCATAGGGTGAAATAGTAACACAGGTCCAGGTTGATGAGCTGATCACCACACATACATTTTTGGTCGTGGAAGATAGAAAACTAAGCGTTGAAATGATAGTTGGATATGATTTTTTACAAAAGTTTGTGGTCACTATGAATGGTGGCAACTTCAAGTTTTCACGGTTAGACGAAAAAACAGAGGAATGCGAAGCTGGTTACAATATTTTTAACGTAGGTTGTAATGAAGTAGAAGTAAATGTAGATCAAAAATACAATGCAGCTGTTATGAAGTTGATAAACAATTATGAGTCGGTGAGTAATCCAAAAGGTTCTCTTATAAAACTATGTATTATACATATTGAAAGTACAATCAGCTTTCGTGAAAACCCCAGTTGGGTTTCAGCGAGTGTACGAGAATTTATAAGAAAGCAAGTAGACGAATGGCTGCGTGAGAGAATCGTTAGGGAGTCATGCTCTGATGTTGCAAGTAAAGTTGTACTGGCCGAAAAGAAAGACGGTAGCTACAGGCTTTGCGTAGACTTTCACAAGCTGAATTCTCTTTCCTTAAAGATAGATTTCCAATACCAGTAGTAGAGAAGGTGATCGAAAAGATGCAGTGCCAGATATTTTTCTGTCATGGACGTTAAAAACAGGTTTTTCCACGTTGAGGTTGAAGAACAAAGCCGAAAATATACAGCGTTTACAACGAAATAGGGCCTTTTTGAATTTAATAAAGCACCGTTCGGCTTTTGTAACTCCCAGCAGTCTTTGTACGTTATGTAAATTATATTTTTCAGCAACTGATAAACGAAGGCGTCATGGAAATCTATATAGATGATATCGTTGTATTTGGAAACACGGCAGAGCAGTGTTTAGGAAATATGGATCGCGTTCTGCGGCAAGCCGAGCAGTTTGGTTTAGAAATCAACTGGACAAAATGTCAATTTTTAAAACAAGAGTAACTTTTTTGGGTTACGAGGTAGAAGACGGGCGGGTCTGGCCAAGTCAAGAGAAAGTAAAAGCTGTGAAGAAATTTCCTATGCCAAAAAACATTAGGGGTTTTCAGGCATTTCTCGGATTGACGGGTTATTTTCGTAAATTTGTTCATAACTACGATGTAATCGCTAGACCGTTGACATCGTTGTTGAAAAAAGAGGCTGAGTTTAAAATTGGGAATGAACAGATACAAGCTTTCAAGAAATTAAAATCAGTACTTTTGGAAGAGCCAGTACTTAAAATTTTTAGTCAAGACTTAAAAACGCAGTTGCACGTTAACGCATCAAAATATGTCTTTGGGGCCACATTGCTACAACAACAAGAAAATGGGTGGCACCCAGTGTTTTACTGGAGCAAGAGGAAAAATTGCATAGTTACCTTTTAGAAGTAAAGGTAGCCTATCTAGCAACAAAAAATTATGTCATTACTTAATGGGTATAGAATTTGATCTGGTTACTGATTGTTCAGCTTTTAAACACACCACGAAAAAGAAAGATGTTCCACGTGAGATTGTATAGTGGTTGGTGTATCTTCAAGACTTCAACTATAAAATAGAAGATCACGCGGGAGGCAAGATGAAGCACGTTGATACTTTAAGTCGCTTTCCTCTCATGATGGTAGTGTCAGATATTCACGCAAAAATACGCCGAGCACAGCAGAAAGACGAACATTTAACAGCAGTTGCGGAAATTCTGAAACACCATCAGTATAAGCCTATCAAATAAGAAATGATTTATCATACAAGCAAGTTGAAGGACAAAATTTTTGGTTGTGCATAAACTCATTTAGAAAGAGATTATTGCAAAAGCTCACTGCTTCGGACACATGGGTACGCAAAACACGATGCACCGGATAAGGCAGGATTATTACATACCACACTTAGAGAAGAAGGTGAATCAATACATTGCAAATTGTGTTGAATGTATTACACGTAACAGAAATTTGGGCAAGCAGGAAGACTTTTTTCACTGTATCGCCAAGGGCGATAATCCACTTTCCAAACTTCACGTCGATCACTTAGGTACAGTAAATCCAACGGCAAAGAAATATAAATATATATTGGCTATAGTGGATGGGTTTTCCAAGTATACGTGGATATAACCAACGAAGTCAACAGATGCGCAGGAAGTTGTCAAGCACATGGAGGATTGGGTCACTTTATTTGGTAATCCATTACGCATTATCAGTGACAAAAGCACAGCTTTTACGTAAAATTTATTTAAAGATTTTTGTTCCAAGAACAAAATCGAACACATAAAATCAACAACAGGAGTGCCGAGGGGAAATGGCCAAATCGAAAGGACAAATAGAGTCATACTATCGGTTTTGTCAAAAATTTCAGCCGCAGAACCCTCTTAATGGTAAAAATACACATCACTGGTGCAGAAAGCTATAAATGCACACGTTCATTCGTCAACGAAGTTCAGTCCTTTCGAAATAATGTTTGTGTAAAAATGCGCAATCAAACTTTTGATTTACATATATTTTGTTTAATGTTATGAATTTTTTTTTTTTTTTTGTTAGCCATATGGCTTTATAACAATAGTTTAATTAGTTAAAAATAAGAGTTGTTTGCTGTGCAAAATCACTAAATACCATCAGATCTGAAAGTAGAAATTTTTAATGCTAGTTTGATTATATTTTTGACTTATGGCGTTTCAAGTGTTTTTGACTAGTTAAGGGCTTTTGACTAATCAAATAAAATGTAGAGACCAATTGTACAGCGAACAACGGGACATTCATATGGATTAGCAGCTAAAGGCATCAGCCTTTGCACTGATATGGATGTTGGAGATTCGAGTTCAACGCTCATCTCCCGAAAAGCTAGCTGATGAAGAAGTGAAATTCAGAAGCATGTCCTAGTAACCATCGCCGTTTGTAAACTTACAATTTTTCTCTAATATCATTTACCAAAACGTAGCGGATTTTAATTAACAATTTAGAATAACAGCAAAGATTCCGCGTAAGTCAATAAGAAATATATTTTGTTTCCTGTTATGATTTTTTTTTTGTTAGTGAAAAAAGTGTTTACACTCTGACATATAGCTTGTTGTTGTTGTTGTAGCAGTTGTTCGCCCTCACAAATTGTCATACCAAAGCGGGTTAGGGGGTCAGAATATATACGCGGTAGGTATGCCTGTCGTAACAGGCGACTAAAATAAAATATTCAAGGGGCTGTGTAGCGCAACCCTTCAGGTTGCCAGCGCAATATACAGCTTCTTTAAACCCAATTTTCAACCTCACCTATCAGCGGCGAATCCTGTTTCACTAACAGACGAGGCTCTGGCGACCCCAAGCTCCCCATGGAACTTGGGGGTGGGGAGGGAGGGATGGCCTGAAGGTTTAATGTGGCCATATAAATCGTTCCCGAGATGGTCGGGCTAGCACCTTAATGGTGCTGTGTTACCGGAGCGTACCGGATCTGTATCGCGCAAAGGACCATCACATCGATAACACTCCCGAAAGCCTTCGGGGAGCAACCTTATCGCTACAACAACAACAACATCACAAATTGTCATCAATATCCTATAACGAGAGTCCAAGGAAACTTGTTGTTTCAACAGGGTGGATCATAATGAAAGGGATGTTAGAGGCGTTGGTTCCACATTACAATTAAAGAGATGGTTGGTGTCATGTGGGGACACATTGCAAGCGGGACATACGTTTTTTGAAGTTGGGGTTGATTCTGGATAGGTAAGAGTTTGGCCTGTTACAGTATCCAAAACGAAGTTGAGCTAGAATGACTCGCGTTTCCCTGGGGAGTATGCGTTCCTCTTCCGCAAGTTTTGTGTACAGTTCTTTGAGTACTGGATTCAACGGGCAATTCCTGGCACAAAGGTCCGACGCCTATTTGTGGAGTTCACTAAGGACCTGTTTGTGTTTTTTTGCTTCATACGGCTGAGTTATCAGGTGCCGTATTTCCTCATAATGCTCTCGGAGATGCCTCCTTAAGCCCCTAGGCGGTGTTGGCTCATCAATCAGATGTCTGTTGGGTAGCCCAGGTTTCTGGGTATTCAGCAGGAACTGTTTGGTTAGCATATCATTTCTCTCCCTGATGGGGAGTATTCTCGCCTCATTATGTAGATGGTGTTCTGGAGACATAAGAAGACATCCCGCGGCGGTTCTGAGAGCAGTATTTTGGCAGGCCTGTAGCTTCTTCCAGTGAGTAGTTTTTAGGCTTGGCGACCATATAGGGGGCGAGTAGCATGCAATGGGCTGGTCAATTGCTTTGCGTGTGATAATGAGCGTTTCTTTGTCTTTTCCCCAAGTACCGCCAGCAAGGAATTTGAGGATTTTATTACGGCTCTGGATTTTAGGTACAATTTCGGCTGCATGCTCACCAACACATAGCTTTATAACAATAGTTTAATTAGTTAAAAATAAGAGTATTTTGCTGTGGATTGATGACAGCTAACTCAATGAAATCTCTGCGTAATTTTGAATAATGGTTTAGTGATTCCCATGTACCCTCCACTTGGCCCATTAGGTAATTCATGACGACCATCTGGTATTCCCACTTTTGGGACAACAATTAGGGCTTTGGAGCTTTGGCCATATTCGATTTCTCATATTCGATAAAGGCAGTCAGATACCATCCTACATGCTACAATCAGTCCAATATGCTTTTGCAAAAGACTTTTTCATTAACAAGGCCAAATTAACGTCTTATTGTTGGGATCTACGTAAATTTGTCGCATTCCACTCATCCGTTGTTTCGATGCTCATTAATAACATCTTCTTTAACTTCGGCTCTCGACCAATGTTTAGAATCCAGATTGCATGGTCAACGGGACATTGCATCCGCATTCCCATGTTGGCTACCCGCACGGTATTCCATGGAAACTTCATAAGTTTGCAGTCTCTCAATCCATCTCGCTAATTGTACCTCGAGGTTTTTGAACTGAAGTAGACACTTCAATGCTGTATGATTGGTCCGTACATGGAAACGATTCGACTAAAGCAAGTAATTCTCTGCCGGTAACCCAGCGATTTCTCTCGGGGTTTCCTCTAGTTCTGCTATATCAAGCGACAACTTTTCACTTGGGACAAGACCCCTCCATTACGATAACCACTTACATCAGTGTCTAATATAAACTTCGCTCCAGGAATGGGGTATGCCAACATTGGTGCAGTACATAATCGGCTACCTCGTGATCTTCCCCCCACTTGTAGTGACGGTTTTTCTTAGTAAGATCATGAAGACAACTTACTGCCTTTGCAAAGTTTGGAACAAATCGTCGATAATAAGTGAACAATCCAAGGAAGCTTCGTATCTCATGCTGATTCGCTGGCCTCGGCCACTCCACATTTACCACTTTGATTTTATGATCATCAGTACACCCTACTTCTGCCGTTAGCTTATATCCCAAATAGTTTACCTCTCTTTTGAAAAACGAACACTTGTCTAGATTAAACTCTAAGCTAGCACAAGCTTCTTTCGATGATCATCAAAGCTTTTCCCTAGGACGATTATATCATCGAGATAAATCAAGCAAGTTTTCCAGTAAAGCGCTTTAAGAACGTGCCCCATAAGCCTCTCAAAAGTGGCAGGGGCATTGCAAAAGCCGAAAAGCATAACGGAAAATTGCCACAAACCCTCGCCTACACTAAATGCTGTATTTTTCCTATCTGCGCCGTTAGCCTCTACTTCCCAATAGCCACTCTTTAAATCGAGAAAACCATTCCGTCACAGTTAGTGAATCCAACGGTCATATTGTACACATATCACTTAACCTATGTGCATTTAATACCACAATTCAGCTGTACAAATAAGGAAACCAGCAATTAATTAAATTTTCCTCTGAAAAAGAATAGAAAAATATTTTGACAAACACGCGCTAATTTCATTTCGCTAGAATAAACATAGCAACCTTAGATTTGTTATTTTGGTAGACCAAAAGCTGTTTGTTTAACTGTTTTAGAATTTACATTACGCTTGACGCATTAACCATAAACAATTTAAAAGAAAAACAAATTAATTAATGCTTGGTGGGATTTATCTTCGAGAAGATTTAGGCCGAACTTTTTCCATTTTTCCATTTGAAGAACTTGTTTTGAATTTTTGATATTACTTCGGCCGGTACTTGAACTCAAGACCTTCGATGTGGTATGCGCAGTACGCTCGCACCATCCCACGGCGGCCGTTTTTTTTTATCAATAAGTGGTTTGAGATTTTGTCAGGCACACCCTTAAAAATTTGAGCCTAAATCTTTAACATTTAAGACAAATGACCAAACCAGATTTTGTTTAAGATATAGATTATACCGGTCTTCCTAGAAATGAATGCATAGAACTGGGTTTCAGTTTGAAACAGGTGATGTCTACACTTAGATTTACAAAAAAAATATGGTAGGCGGTTCCCTGAAATTCTTTCAGTGAGTAACTTGCGATACACATTTCTTGTTCGGAACTAGACCTAAATTGCCAAATATTTACAAGTTCGGTACTAACAAGATTTTACCCAGTTATAAAATCGACAGCTTGTGTCCTTATCTTTCATATTTATTTTAAGAAATATGCTACCAACAAAAAACTGCTGCCAGCTTTAAGTAACTTAGACTATAAGTGTGATTTCTTTTCCCAAACTTTATCACTGGCTCGGAGGTGTCGATAAATGCTCTAATATCGTACTAGAAGCAGCAGCTAGAATTTCTTTTCGGCGCGGAACCAACGAAATAGTCACAAGAAAAAAACTAAACAGTAAATTTTACACTAGTTTGGACCTACCGAAATAAATTCAATAAACCAACTAGTTCGAAAGTGGAAATATGTATCTAGTCCGGAACTATAGAAAAAAACTCGAACCAGCTAGGAAATCGCGATGTTAAATTCGACAATTGGAAGCATGTAAAAGATATAGAGGGCGAACTAGTAGAGGTTCCTAATGTACTAGAAACGCACCAGTTTTGAAATAGAGATTTTTCCTACAGCGTTGATCTGCCTCATGTGTAAGAAATCATTTCATAACACCTTATATGTATAACAAAAGTTTTTGAAAAATATTCGATAACTTGCAGAAGTTTTTACAAATAAAATTTGTAATTTTTGAATTTTGAGAACCAAATTTAAACCTTTATGACAAGTTTTAAAACCCGAAGTTTTTAACCAAGTTTCTATTTTTAGATTTTTGAAACCTTTTGCTTTTGTTTCAAATGCAAGTTTGTATTTTTGGATTTTTTGAAAATTTTTTGGTTCTGTTTGAAAACAATTTTAATATTTCATCTTATTGTTTAAACAAATTTTAAATTAAAATCGAAAAAAATTAAAAAAGGCAATAGTAAATTGAGTTTTCCAATTTAGTAGCAAAATGTTTAAACCGGTGAATGGTTGAAAATTTGGGCTCAGATTTCTAACCGTGCACTTAATTACGCACGAAAATTCAATAAAGTTTATACAATGTGTATAAATAGCGCCCACAAAACTTGTCTTGCTTTAGTTACTTAATACTTCTTGCAAGCAGAGGAAAGTCAGAAACAAAAATGAACTTACACAGTCATATCTCTATCCCGGTTCTCGTCTTTAGGTGTATTATGGCCAATGTAAATTCGCAATTCCGACTTTATAATGGGCAAACTTCAAGTACTGGCCAAACTTTGAGTTATGACGAACGGCGTTATTTGGTAGCATTAGTTTATAGCGGAAATTATATTAACCTCGGCTCATTAGTCAGTATGAAAATAGTGATCACAGCTTTTTATTGCGATAACAAATATAAAGCAGATTTAATGTACGCTGTAGCCGATGTACTTGCTGCAGTTAATGAAAGACGGATGTATTGCGGAAGTCGCATAGCGAAAAATATATTTCTTCAACCTGGTTTAACACCCGGATATGAAAACAAGAATATAGGTGTTATTGAACTTGAAGAACCCTTTAACGAAAATGATGGAGTGGGGACATTAGCACTTTGCAAAAATAAACTTCCGGTGCACAAAAGGATGGAAACTGTTGAATGGAAACACTACACCCCATATTGTGAACTCCTAAAAATAGAAGTAATTATAGTAGAATCAATCAAATGTAAGGTTACCCCTATCACAATGGGGGAAAATATGTATTGTGCTCGAAGTGGCAGTGAAAGACCCATGCGGCTTGGAACACCGGGCATCGTGGATGGACAACTTTGTGCGGTGGGAATGACTTCGTTTTATCGCGACGAGGGAACTTGGTACATTTATGCAAATGCCGCTGACCCAGATGTTCTGAATTTCATAGAAGGATTTATTGATGTTTAAAAATTTGGAAGTTATTATATTTAAAATTTTGGTGCGAGAAAAATGTATGTTATAAAAATGGGGTTAGTATGTATAAAAAAAAATTATATTTAATTTTTAAACAATTTTCAATTTCCTTTATTATTTTTAAAATAAAGTTCTGATTTAACTTTTTCAATAAGGTTGAAATAGTGTATTCTGTCATAAAAAAAATTACTAGCTTAACTCATTTGTATTTAATGAAGCTAATTTAAAAACAATGTTAAAAGTTTGTACAGCAACTAAAAATTGGTTTAAAATTTAGATCGCTCATATTTTCGTGGAAAAAGGTGCGCATAACTCGGTTTCAATTTTAAGTCAGAGAAGTCTATATTTGCACTAAAAAAAAATAGAAGAACAAAGGCCGGGACTGTCTGCGGCTGTTCCGAAGACTTCATACCTTTCATGAATGTAGCCGAGCAATCATCTCCTTATTCAATTCGTGATAACCGAGTAAACCGAGTAATACATAAAATATGTTATATATGGACAACATACATATGTATGTATATCATATAACTTTAAACGAGCAATTCTTGTATATTTGTATAGCCGAACGATCTCGGGAACGGCTCAACCAATTTAAATGAAATTTGGCCCAGAGATAATGGATCACATTCTAAGACTAAGGTGGCCACCTATTCGAAATAAAAAATTGCATGAGATATGCTGATATGGCTATCAAACGAAAGGTATTTCGCTCCGTCGTTGCCATTTAGGGTTGCCACCTCTACGAAATTAAAAAAAATTGCATGAGGTATGCCGATATGGGTATCAAACGAAAGGTATTTCACTCCGCATTACAATCGGATTATTTTTAAGTAGGGTTGCCATTCAGAGTTGCCACCTATGTGAAATAAAAAAAAATTTCAGCAGATATGCCGATATGGGTATAAAACGAAAGGCATTTCACTCCGCATTACAATAGGGACATTTTTGAGTCGAGTTGCATTTAAGGTTGCCTCCTATTCGAAATTAAAACAAAATTGCATGAGATGTGCCATTTATGGGTACCAAACGAAAGGTATTTCACTCCGCATTACAATATGGATATTTTTGAGTAGTTTTGCCATTTAGGGTTGCCACGTATTCGAAATTAAGAAAAATTGCATGAGATATGCCGATACGGGTATCTAATGAAATGTATTTCACTCCGCATTACAATAGGTAAATTTTGAGTAGGGTTGCCACTTAGGGTTGCCACCTATTCGAAATTTAAAAAAAAATCATGAGATATGCCGATATGGGTATCAAACGAAAGGTATTTCACTCCGTATTACAATAGCGAAAGGGTTGCCTTTTAGGGATATGGGTATCAAAAAAGGTATTTCACTCCGCATTACAATAAAGACATTTTTGAGTAGGGATGCCATTTAGGGTTGCCACCTCTACGAAATTAAAAAAAATTGCATGAGGTATGCCGATATGGGTATCAAACGAAAGGTATTTCACTCCGCATTACAATAGGATTATTTTTAAGTAGGGTTGCCATTCAGAGTTGCCACCTATGTGAAATAAAAAAAAATTGCGTGAGATATGCCGATGTGGGTATCAAACGAAAGTTATTTCACTCCGCATTACAATAGGGACATTTTTGAGCAGGGTTGCCATTTAGGGTTGCCACCTAAATAAAATTAAAAAAAATTCAGGACATATGCCGATATGGGTATCAAACGAAAGGTATTTCACTCCGCATTACAATAGCGAAAGGGTTGCCTTTTAGGGATATGGGTATCAAAAAAGATATTTCACTCCGCATTACAATAAAGACATTTTTGAGAAGGATTGACATTTAGGGTTCCCACCTATTCGAAATAAAAAAAAATTGCATGAGATATGCCGATATGGGTATCTAACGAAATGTATTTCACTCCGCATTACAATAGGGACATTTTTGAGCAGGGTTGCCACCTACTCGAAATAAAAAAAATTGCATGAGATATGCCGATATGGGTATCTAACGAAAGGTATTTCACTCCGCATTACAATAGCGAAAGGGTTGCCTTTTAGGGATATGGGTATCAAAAAAGGTATTTCAATCCGCATTACAATAAAGACATTTTTGAGAAGGGTTGATATTTAGGGTTCCCACCTATTCGAAAAAAAAAATTGCATGAGATATGCCGATATGGGTATCTAACGAAAGGCATTTCACTCCGTATTACAATAGCGAAAGGGTTGCCTTTTAGGGATATGGGTATCAAAAAAGATATTTCACTCCGCATTACAATAAAGACATTTTTGAGAAGGATTGTCATTTAGGGTTCCCACCTATTCGAAATAAAAAAAAATTGCATGTGGTGTGCCGATATGGGTATCGAACGAAAGGCATTTCAATCCGCATTACAATAGGGATATTTTTGAGTAGGGTTGCCACCTATTTGAAATTAAAAAAAATTGCATGCGATATGCCGATATGGGTATCAAACGAAAGGTATTTCACTCCGCATTACAATAGGAATATTTTTAGTAGGGTTGCCATTCAGAGTTGCCACCTATTCGAAATAAAAAAAAATTGCGTTAGATATGCCGATGTGGGTATCAAACGAAAGGTATTTCACTCCGCATTACTATAGGACCTTTTTTAGTAGGGTTGCCATTGAGAGTTGCCACCTATTCGAAATTTAAAAAAATTGCATGAGATATGCCGATATGGGTATCTGACGAAATGTATTTCACTCCGCATTACAATAGGGACATTTTTGAGTAGGGTTGCCATTTTGGGTTGGGGTGAAATTTCAAGATAATATTTCCAGCGATGGTCAAGAGATCGCCTGCTTCTTTGCGGAATTTTTTAAATCAAATTACTCTATTGAGAACAACGTTTCGCCTAATGAATGCCCATACCATATTGATTCATGTTATTCAAACAGAGCTCCATTTATATCTTCAGAAGATATATTATCTTATTTAAAAACTTTAAGAGTACCATATACATACGGCCCTGACAGGATCCCGACACACTCTCTTAAATGTGCTGCAAACATCTATCAGCCGCTAACAGATTTATTTAGTTTATCTTTAATATATGGCAATTTCCCAACAATATGGAAGGGATCTTTTCTTATCCCGCTTCATAAAAATGGAAGCAGGTTTTCAATAAAAAAAACTACCGGGGCATGGCAAATTCATCCGATATCCCAAAGTTATTTGAGGCTATTATTACCCACCACCTTACGTTCTCTCTTTCCCCCATAATTGCAAACTCGCAACATGGGTTCTGTAAGGGCAAATCAACTATCACCAATTTACTGGAAATTACCACTCACGTTTCTAATGGATTTAGAGAAGGCCTTCACACCGATGTAATTTGCACCGATTTCGTTAAAGCTTTCGACAAAGTATCACATCCATTACTTATTCATAAGCTCGGTCTACTTAGTTTTCAACCCCGTCTTATATGTTGGATTTCTTCGTATCTTGGTTATCGTACGCAAAAAGTAATATTTCTAAAATACACTTTCTGGGGTCATCAAAGTTTCTTCTGGTGTTCCTCAGGCAGCCATCTTGGTCCGATTCTGTTCTTGTTGTTCATAAGCGATAAATCTAATACGCAGACGATGTAAACCTTTTCAAATCATACGCCTCGTTTGAAGAACATCCTTGCTTCAAATGGATTTAAATCACTTGGTTATCTGGTGCAATGTAAATGATATGCCGCCCAATCTTAAAAAATGTAAAGTTATGTGTTTTTCTCGGAGAATTTCGCCGCCAGCTTCATATACAATTAACAACTATAGTCTTGAAACCGTAAATAATTTTGTCGACTTGGGAGTCATAATGGATTCCAAACTTAATTTCAATCTTCATATTAATGCTACAGTAAATAAAGGCAAAGGTGTTTCTGCATTTGCTAAACGGTGGTCAAAAGAATTTAACGATCCTTACATAACTAAAGCACTTTTTACAAAATTAGTTAGGCCAATATTAGAATATGTCTCAGTAGTTTGGAATCCTCGGAACAAGTCCATGCAAACAGTTTCGAATCAATACAAAAACAATTTTTACTATTTGCCTTAAGAATTTTTCAATGGGACTCTTTAACTAATCTTCCACCTTATACTAATCGTTTAAAGCTTATCAATCTTCCAACTCTTGCTAGTCGAAGGGAAAAGATTGGTGTAATATTTATGACAATACTTTTAAATTGATCAATTTCGAGCCCATTCCTTTTGAACGAAGTGAACCTTTGCGGCGTTTATGCCAAGATTATAACTCTCATTCAAATACATTTCCTAGCTCGGACTACCTATTTTCTATAAAAAGATTGTTCTCACCTCTCTTAATAATTATTGTATAATACGTTTGATTCTGTTCTCTTAAAATATTACGCTTGGCTGATGAAATCTCTTCTGTAGCTGAGCAGTCTCAGATCGCGACGCTTGACAAACCACTGCCCATCAAAGACTCGGCAAAAACAAAAACACGAAAAAAAAGTTATTATATATATATAAGTCGATCGCGTGAACAGGATTAGCTTGGTTTCATTGCGCCACTTGAGGGCAGCGCGCTGCCACAACGTCCATTAAAAAAACCCATATGCCACCTAACTTGGTGAAATTTGAATTTTCTAGTTGTTGAAATGGGCTGAAATTACGAATATATATATATACTAGCCTTTACCCGCGGCCCCGTCCGCAAGGAGAAAATTAAATATGTGGGCTATTCACGTTAGCCTGCTTATAAAGTTATCTGTTTAAAATTTTTTTTCTGTTTAATGCATTTTATTTTTGTAATTGAGTAAAAAAAAGAACTTTATGAGCTGATAACCTGATAGGATCCCAAAATGATAACGAAATTATCCAGAAAAAGCCACGAAATGACCCCGACGCTATCGCGGACGGATCCCGAAAACCATCCAGAAACGCCCCGTAAGTGTTTCCAAAAGTTCCCGAAGTAGACCCAAAAAAACCCGAAATGAAAACGACACGATTCTAGACTTATCCAGAGAACCACACAGAAATGATGATTGAAGGGTACCAAATTGATCCCGAAATAGTCCCGAAAAGTTTCCGAAATTACCCTGACGGGCTCCCGGACGGATCTCAAAAACCATACAGGAAGGGTTCCTAAATTATCTAGACATAGTCCAGAAAAAGCTCCGAAAAAGGTCCGAAATGACCCCGAGGGATCCACAACGGATAGCGAAAACCATAAAGAAATGATTCCGGAAGGGTCCCAAAATGATTCCGAAATAGGCCGAAAATTACCCCGATGGAATCCCGCACGGATCCAAATGTGATCCCGGAAGGGTTTCAAAACTATCCCGAAAAAGTAACAAAAAAAATCTCAAAATGAATCTTACGGCATCCTGGACGGATCCAAAAATGATCCCAACATGGTCCCGAAATGACCCTGATGGATCCGGCAAACGATCAAGAATTGATGCCGGAAGGGTCTTCAAATGATCCCGAAATAATACAGATAAAGTCATGGAATGACCCCTAAGTGGTCCCCAAATGATCCCGAAATAGTCCCGAAAAAGTCCCGAAATTACCCTGATGGTTTCCCGTACAGATCCCGAAATCAATCCAGAAGTGATGCCGGAAGGGTCCAAAAATGATCCCGTATTGTCCCCGAAAAAGTCCCTAAATGACCCCGACGGGATCCCGGACGGATCCCCAAAACTATTTAGAAATAATGAAGGAATGTACCCAAAATGATTCCAAAAAGTCGTGAAATGACCCCGACGGAATTCCGGACGGATCCCGAAAACTATCCATAAATGATCCCGAAATAGTCCCGAAGAAGTCTCGAAATGTTCCTGACGGGATCTCAAACGGCCCCCTAACTGAATCCGCCGGGATCCCGGACAGATCACGAAATCCATACAGGAATCATTTTGGCCCAAAATGATTCCGAAATAGTTTCGGAAAAGTCCACAAATTACCCTGACGGGATCCCGGACGAATCCTGAAAACCATTCTTAAATGATCGCGAAAAAGTCCCGAAATGACCCCGACGGGATCTCGGACGGATCCCTAAAAGTATCTAGAAATGATGAAGGAAGGTACCCAAAATGATTCCGAAAAAGTCCCGCAATGACCCCGTCGGGATCCCGGACGGATACCCAAAGCCATCCAGAAATGATGCCGGAAGGGTTCCCAAATGATCCCGTATTAGTCCAGAAAAAGTCACGAAATGACCACGACCGGATCCCGGACGGATCCCGAAAACCATCCAGAAATGATGCCGAAAGCGTCCCCAAATGACCCCTTTTATTCGAGAAAAAGTCCCGAAATGACCCCGACCGGATCCCGGACTGATCCAGAAAACCATCTAGAAATGATGCCGGAAGGTACCCTAAATGATCCCGAAAAAGTCCTGAAATGACCCCGACGAGATCCCGGACGAATCCCGAAAACCATCCAGAAATGATGCCGATAGGTACCCCAAATGATCCCGAAATAGTCCCGAAATGACCCCGTCCGGATCCCGGACGGATCCCGAAAACTATCCTGAAATGATGCAGAAAGGGTTCCCAAATGATCCCGTATTAGCCGAGAAAAAATCCCGGAATGACCCCGACGGGATCCCGAACGGATCCCGAAAACCATCCAGAAATTATGCCGGAAGAGCCCCCAATTTATCCCGTATAAGTCGAGAAAAAGTCTCAAAATGACCCCGACAGGATCCCGGACGGATCCCGAACACCATCCAGAAATGATGCTGGAAGAGACCCCAAATGATCCCGCAAAAGTCTCAAAATGACCCCGACAGGATCCCGGACGGATCCCGAACACCATCCAGAAATGATGCTGGAAGAGACCCCAAATGATCCCGCAAAAGTCCCAAAATGACCCCGACAGGATCCCGGACGGATCCCGTAAACCATCCAGAAAGGATGCCGGAAGAGACCGCAAATGATCCCGCAAAAGTCCCAAAATGACGCCGACGGGATCCCGGACGGATCCCGTAAACCATCCAGAAATGATGCCGGAGGAGACCGCAAATGATCCCGCAAAAGTCTCAAAATGACCCCGACAGGATCCCGGACGGATCCCGAACACCATCCAGAAATGATGCTGGAAGAGACCCCAAATGATCCCGCAAAAGTCCCAAAATGACCCCGACAGGATCCCGGACGGATCCCGTAAACCATCCAGAAATGATGCCGGAGGAGACCCCAAATGATCCCGCAAAAGTCTCAAAATGACCCCGACAGGATCCCGGACGGATCCCGAACACCATCCAGAAATGATGCTGGAAGAGACCCCAAATGATCCCGCAAAAGTCCCAAAATGACCCCGACAGGATCCCGGACGGATCCCGTAAACCATCCAGAAAGGATGCCGGAAGAGACCCCAAATGATCCCGCAAAAGTCCCAAAATGACGCCGACGGGATCCCGGACGGATCCCGTAAACCATCCAGAAATGATGCCGAAAGGTTCCCAAATGATCCTGTATTAGTCGAGAAAAAGTTCCGAAATTACCCCGACGGGATCCCGGATGGATCCCGAAAACCATCTAGAAATGATGCCGGAAGGTACCCCAAATGATGCCGTAATAGTCCCGAAATGACATCGACGGGATCCCGGACGGATCCCGAAAACCATCCAGAAATGATGCCGGAAGAGACCCCAAATGATCCCGCAAAAGTCGCAAAATGACCCCGACAGGATCCCGGACGGATCCCGAAAACCATCCAGAAATGATGCCGGAATGGACCCAAAATGGTCCCGAAATGACACTGACGGGATCCCGGACGGATCCCGAAAACCATCCAGAAATGATGCCGGAAGAGACCCCAAATGATCCCGCAAAAGTCCCAAAATGAACCCGACAGGATCCCGGACGGATCCCGAAAACCATCCAGAAATGATGCCGGAATGGACCCCAAATGGTCCCGAAATGTCACCGACGGGAAACCGGACGGATCCCGTAAACCATCCAGAAATGATGCCGGAAGATACCCCTAATGATCCCGAAATAGCCCCGAAATGGTCCCGACGGGATCCCGGACGGATCCCTAAAACCATCCAGGAATGATTACGGAAAGGACCCAAACTGACCCCGAAAAAGTCCCGTAATGATCCCGGAAACCATCAAGAATTTATCTCTCGAAGGTACGCAAATGATCCCGAAAGTACCCCGACGGGATCCCGGACGGATCCCGAAAACCATCCAGAAATGATGCCGGAAGGGTCCCCAAATGATCGCGAAATAGTCCCGAAATGATTCCGGAATAGTCCCGAAAATGTCCCAAAATAACCCCGACGGGATCCCGGACGGATCCCGTAAACCATCCAGAAATGATGCCGGAAGATACCCCTAATGATCCCGAAATAGCCCCGAAATGGTCCCGACAGGATCCCGGACGGATCCCGTAAACCATCCAGAAATGATGCCGGAGGAGACCCCAAATGATCCCGCAAAAGTCTCAAAATGACCCCGACAGGATCCCGGACGGATCCCGAACACCATCCAGAAATGATGCTGGAAGAGACCCCAAATGATCCCGCAAAAGTCTCAAAATGACACCGACAGGATCCCGGACGGATCCCGAACACCATCCAGAAATGATGCTGGAAGAGACCCCAAATGATCCCGCAAAAGTCCCAAAATGACCCCGACAGGATCCCGGACGGATCCCGTAAACCATCCAGAAAGGATGCCGGAAGAGACCCCAAATGATCCCGCAAAAGTCCCAAAATGACCCCGACAGGATCCCGGACGGATCCCGAAAACCATCCAGAAATGATGCCGGACTGGACCCCAAATGGTCCCGAAATGTCACCGACGGGATCCCGGACGGATCCCGTAAACCATCCAGAAATGATGCCGGAAGATACCCCTAATGATCCCGAAATAGCCCCGAAATGGTCCCGACGGGATCCCGGACGGATCCCTAAAACCATCCAGGAATGATTACGGAAAGGACCCAAACTGACCCCGAAAAAGTCCCATAATGATCCCGGAAACCATCAAGAATTTATCTCTCGAAGGTACGCAAATGATCCCGAAATTACCCCGGCGTAATCCCGGACCGATCCCGAAAACCATCCAGAAATGATCCCGGAGGGTCTCGATATGGCCCTTACGGGATTACAAATAAGGTGAAGCTAATTATAAAACCATGTTAATAAGGCAGCAGGCGCATTGGAGCGAATAAAAAGTTACATAGAAACATACAGGTAAAGCTAATAAAAGCGTGCTAATAAAAACAATTGATGGAGGGCGGATGGCGGGAGTAGAGGAGAGGACCACTGATCGTTCCTCCGAAATTGTCTAGATCTCGTTCTGTATGTACCAGATACCAAAAACTATTGATTTAGGAGAAAATTTATATTGAGTTATAACAATTTATAGATTTTACACCAGAGGGGGAGATAAAGGGGGGGGGGGGGGGGCGGGCGGAGGGTGTCACTGCTTACTTTGTAAGCCCTCGACTTATTTGACCCCTTGAGTCTGTGATATTGGTGAAGGCCAGTATACGTAAAGTTATAATGTGTAAAAATTATTGAAAAATAATTTCTCGAAGGGGTCGTGGGACCGCCACCCCTCTTTCCATGTTCGAAAAAAATTTCGCTAGTAGACTACTGTCTGTGTCCCAAATTTCATCAAAATCCGTGTAGCCATTCTGGCGTGATTCAGTCGCAAAGACGAAAAAATATAATAATTAAATTATAACTGTTCCTAGGGGGCGGGTAGCACGCCCGTTTTCAAAAATATATAGTTAGTAGATCCTTCTAGACTATTGGCTATATGTGTGCAAAATTTCATCCAAATCGGTCCAGCCGTTCTTGCGTGATTGAGTCACAAAGACAAACGTCTGGACAAACATCCAAACATCTTCACATCCAAACTTTGCCATTTATAATATACTAGCCTTTACCCGCGGCCCCGTCCGCAAGGAGAAAATAAAATATATGTGCTATTCACGTTAGCCTGCTTATCAAGTTGTCTGTTTAAAAATTTTTTCTGTCAATGTATTTTATTTTTTAATACAGTAAAAAAAAAAGAACTAACTGAGCTGATGGGCACGCTTACATGAATAGTACAATACACTTTTTTCGAATTAAAAAAAATACATTTTGTTTCTAAGTTAAATTAATTGATATGACAGGGGTGAAAGAATTACTACTCATAGAACAAAGGAGTGAAACTACAATTAGCTAAAACCAAAAAGAAGTTTTTAAATGAAAGCAGTGTTGCTTTTTCGGGTATTTAGTTGGTTAAAATATTACAAAAATTTTAATTATAGTTGTAATATTTCGTTACAGGATTCATTTAAAAATAAAACGAAAAAGCTGTGATATATTAAAGATAAAACATACCGAATTTTAATTACGAATAATTTGCCGTAAATCCACGGCCATGTGGCTGAATTACCGGTTTCGAAGAGACCTAAAATGATCCCGGAAGTGTCCCTAAATGACACCAAATAGTCACGAAATGATGCCGACGGGATCCTGGACAAATCTCGAAAACTATCCAGAAATGATGCCGGAAGGGTCCCAAAATAATCCCGAAGTAGTCACGAAAAGTCCCGAAATGACCCTGACGGGATCCCGGACGGATCCCGAAAACCATCCAGATTTGATTCCTGAACGGTCCGCAAATGATCCCGATATAGTCCGAAAAAACTCTGACGGGATCCCGGACAAATCCCGAAAATCGCCCAGAAATTATCACGGAGGAGTCCCAAAATGATTCCGAAATAGTAGTCACGAAAAAGGCCCGAAATGACCCTGACGGGATCCCGAAAACCATCCAGAAATGACTCTGGAGGGATCCCCAAATGATCCCGGAAAAGTCCACAAACCATCCAGAATTGATCTCTGAAGGTTCCGCAAATGATCCCGAAATAGTCCCGAAAGTCACGAAAAACTCAGACCCATCCCGAAAATCATGAAGAAATTATCCTGGAAGGGTCCCAAAATTACCCCGAAATAACTCCGACGGGATCCCGGACAGATCCCGAAAATCATCCAGAACTGAGCTCTGAAACGTCCGCAAATAATCCAGAAAAAGTCCCGAAAAAACTCCGTCGGGATCCCGGACAGATCCCGAAAATCACCCAGAAATTATGCCGGAGGGGTCCCAAAATGATTCCGAAATAGTCCCGAAAAACCTAGAGGGGATCCCAGACCGATACCGAAAACCATCCAGAATTGATCTCTAAAGGGTCCGCAATTTATCCCAGGTAAAGCCGCGAAAAAACTACGAAGGGATCCCGAACAGATCCCGAAAATCATAGAGAAATTATCCCGGAAGGGTCCCAAAATGATCCCGAAATAGTCCCGAAAAGGCGCGAAATAACCCTGACGGGATCCCGGACGGATCCCGAAAACCACCCAGAAATGATCTTTAAGGGGAACTGACCCCGAAATAGTCGTGAAAAAGTCCCGAAATTACCCCGACGGGATCCCGAAAGCCATCCAGAAATTATCCCTGAAGGATCCCCAAATGATCCAAGAACAGTCTCGAAATTCCCTGACATTTTCCCGAAAAAGTGAAAAAATAAACCCGACGGCATCTCGGACGGATCCCGAAAACTATCCAGAAATGATGCCGGAAGGGACCCCAAATGATCCCGAAAAATTCCCGAAATTCCCCCGATGGGATCCCGGACGGATCCCGGACCATCCAGAAATGATGCCGGTTGGTACCCCAAAATGATCCCGAAATAGGCCAGAAATGACCCCGTCGGGATCCCGGACGGATCCCCAAAAGTATACAGAAATGATGCTGGAAGGTGAAATGATCCCCTTAAAGAAAGATGAAAAATGAAATGATCCCCTTATAGTTCCGAAATGATCCTGACGGGATTCCCGACGGATCCCTGGAACTATCCAGAAATGATGCCGGAAAGGTTCCCAAGTTATCCCCAAATAGTCCCGAAATTACCCTGACGGTATCCCGGACGGATCACGAAAACATCCGGAAATGATGGCGAAAGGGTCCCCAAATGATCCCGCATTAGTCGCGGGTTCCGAAATGACCCTGACGGGATCCCCGAAAGATCCCGGCAACTATCCAGAAATGATGCCGGAAAGGTTCCCAAGTTATCCCCAAATAGTCCCGAAATTACCCTGACGGTATCCCGGACGGATACCGAAAACTATCTAGAAAAGTGGCCCGAAGATACCCCAAATGATCCCGAAAAAGTCCTGAAATGATCCAGACGGGATCCCGGACGAATCCCGAAAACTATCCATCTAGGTACCCCAAATGATCCCGAAATAGTCCCGAAATGACCCCGCCGGGATCACGGGCGGATCCCGAAAAAGTCCTGAAATGACCCCGACGGGATCCCGTACGGATCCCGAAAATCATCCAGAAATGATGAAGGTAGGTACCCAAATTATACCGAAATAGTCCCGAAATGATCCCGACGGGATCCCGGACGGATCCCGAAAACCAACCAGAAATGATGCCGGTAGGTACCCCAAATGGTCCCGATATGACCACGTCGGGATCCCGCACGGATCCCTAAAACTATCCAGAAATGATGCCGGAAAGGTCCCCAAATAACCCCCTAATAGTCCCGAAATTACGCCGACGGAATCCCGGACGGATCCGGAAACCATCCAGAAATGATGCCGGAGGAGACCCCAAATGATCCCGCTAAAGTCACAAAATGACCCCGACAGGGTCCCGGACGGATCCCGTAAATCATCCAGAAATGATGCCGGTAGGTACCCCAAATGGTCCCGATATGACCCCGTCGGGATCCCGAACGGATCCCTAAAACTATCCAGAAATGATGCCGAAAGGGTCCCCAAATGATCCTGTATTAGTCGAGAAAAAGTTCCGAAATGACTCCGACGGGATCCCGGACGGATCCCGAAAACCATCTAGAAATGATGCCGGAAGAGACCCCAAATGATCCCGCAAAGGTCCCAAAATGACCCCGACAGGATCCCGGACGGATCCCGAAAACCATCCAGAAATGATCCCGGAGGAGACCCCAAATGATCCCGCTAAAGTCCCAAATTGACCCCGACAGGGTCCCGGATGGATCCCGTAAACCATCCAGAAATGATGCCGGAAGAGACCCCAAATGAACTCGCAAAAGTCCCAAAATGACCCCGACAGGATCCCGGACGGATCTCGTAAACCATCCAGAAATGATGCCGGGAGAGACCCCAAATGATCCCGCAAAAGTCCCAAAATGACCCCGGCAGGATCCCGGACGGATCCCGTAAACCATCCAGAAATGATGCCGGGAGAGACCCCAAATGATCCCGCAAAAGTCCCAAAATGACCCCGACAGGATCCTGGACGGATCCCGAAAACCATCCAGAAATGATGCCGGGAGAGACCCCAAATGATCCCGCAAAAGTCCCAAAATGACCCCGACAGGATCCCGGACGGATCCCGTAAACCATCCAGAAATGATGCCGGAAGAGACCCCAAATGATCCCGCAAAAGTCCCAAAATGACCCCGACAGGATCCCGGACGGATCCCGAAAACCATCCAGAAATGATGCCGGAATGGACCCCAAATGGTCCCGAAATGACACCGACGGAATCCCGGACGGATACCGAAAACCATCCAGAAATGATGCCGGCAGGTACCCCAAATTATCCCGAAATAGTCCCGAAATGACCCTGACGGGATCGCGGACGGATTCCGAAAACCATCCAGAAATGATGCCGATGAGGTCCCCAAATGATCCTGTATTAGTCGAGAAAAAATTCCGAAATGACTCCGACGGGATCCCGGACGGATCCCGAAAACCATCTAGAATTGATACCGGAAGGTACCCCAAATGATGCCGAAATAGTCCCGAAATGACATCGACGGGATCCCGGACGGATCCCGAAAACCATCCAGAAATGATGCCGGAGGAGACCCCAAATGATCCCGCTAAAGACCCAAAATGACCCCTACAGGGTCCCGGACGGATCCCGTAAACCATCCAGAAATGATGCCGGAAGAGACCCCAAATGATCCCGCAAAAGTCCCAAAATGACCCCGACAGGATCCCGGACGGATCCCGTAAACCATCCAGAAATGATGCCGGAAGAGACCCCAAATGATCCCGCAAAAGTCCCAAAATGACCCCGGCAGGATCCCGCACGGATCCCGTAAACCATCCAGAAATGATGCGGGAGAGACCCCAAATGATCCCGCAAAAGTCCCAAAATGACCCCGACAGGATCCTGGACGGATCCCGAAAACCATCCAGAAATGATGCCGGGAGAGACCCCAAATGATCCCGCAAAAGTCCCAAAATGACCCCGACAGGATCCCGGACGGATCCCGTAAACCATCCAGGAAATGATGCCGGAAGAGACCCCAAATGATCCCGCAAAAGTCCCAAAATGACCCCGACAGGATCCCGGACGGATCCCGTAAACCATCCAGAAATGATGCCGGAGGAGACCCCAAATGATCCCGCAAAAGTCTCAAAATGACCCCGACAGGATCCCGACGGATCTCGAAAACCATCCAGAAATGATGCTGGAAGATACCCAAATGATCCCGCAAAAGTCCAAAATGACCCCGACAGGATCCCGGACAGATCCCGTAAACCATCCAGAAATGATGCCGAAAGAGGACCCCAAATGATCCCGCAAAAGTCCCAAAATGACGCCGACGGGATCCCGGACGGATCCCGTAAACCATCCAGAAATGATGCCGGAGGAGACCCCAAATGATCCCGCAAAAGTCTCAAAATGACCCCGACAGGATCCCGGACGGATATCGAAAACCATCCAGAAATGATGCTGGAAGAGACCCCAAATGATCCCGCAAAAGTCCCAAAATGACCGCGACAGGATCCCGGACGGATCCCGTAAGGCATCCAGAAATGATGCCGGAAGAGACCCCAAATGATCCCGCAAAAGTCCCAAAATGACCCCGACAGGATCCCGGACGAATCCCGTAAACCATCCAGAAATGATGCCGGAAGAGACCCCAAATGATCCCGCAAAAGTCCCAAAATGACCGCGACAGGATCCCGGACGGATCCCGTAAAGCATCCAGAAATGATGCCGGAAGATACCCCAAAATGATCCCGCAAAAGTCCCAAAATGACGCCGACGGGATCCCGGACGGATCCCGTAAACCATCCAGAAATGATGCCGAAAGAGACCCCAAATGATCCCGCAAAAGTCCCAAAATGACCCCGACAGGATCCCGGACGAATCCCGTAAACCATCCAGAAATGATGCCGGAAGAGACCCCAAATGATCCCGCAAAAGTCCCAAATGACCGCGACAGGATCCCGGACGGATCCCGTAAAGCATCCAGAAATGATGCCGGAAGAGGACCCCAAATGATCCGCAAAAGTCCCAAAATGACCGCGACAGGATCCCGGACGGATCCCGTAAGGCATCCAGAAATGATGCCGGAAGAGACCCCAAATGATCCCGCAAAAGTCCCAAATGACCCCGACAGGATCCCGGACGGATCCCGTAAAACCATCCAGAAATGATGCCGGAGGAGACCCCAAATGATCCCGCTAAAGTCCAAAATGACCCCGACAGGGTCCCGGACTGATCCCGTAAACCATCCAGAAATGATGCCGGAAGAGACCCCAAATGATCCCGCAAAAGTCCCAAAATGACCCCGAAAGGATCCCGGACGGATCCGTAAACCATCCAGAAATGATGCCGGAAGAGACCCCAAATGATCCCGCAAAAGTCCCAAAATGACCGCGACAGGATCCCGGACGGATCCCGTAAACCATCCAGAAATGATGCCGGAAGAGATCCCAAATGATCCCGCAAAAGTCCCAAATGACCCGACAGGATCCCGGACGGGTCCCGTAAACCATCCAGAAATGATGCCGGAGGAGGCCCCAAATTATCCCGCAAAAGTCTCAAAATGACCCCGACAGGATCCCGGACGGATCCCGAAAACCATCCAGAAATGATGCTGGAAGAGACCCCAAATGATCCCGCAAAAGTCCCCAAATGACCCCGACAGGATCCCGGACGGATCCCGTAATCCATCCAGAAATGATGCCGGAGGAGACCCCAAATGGATCCCGCTAAAGTCCCAAAATGACCCCGACAGGGTCCCGGACGGATCCCGTAAACCATACAGAAAATGATGCCGGAAGAGACCCCAAATGATCCCGCAAAAGTCCCAAAATGACCCCGACAGGATCCGGACGGATCCCGTAAACCATCCAGAAATGATGCCGGAAGAGACCCCAAATGATCCCGCAAAATTCCCAAAAATGACGCCGACGGGATCCCGGACGGATCCCGTAAACCATCCAGAAATGATGTCGGAAGAGACCCCAAATGATCCCGCAAAAGTCCCAAAATGACGCCGACGGGATCCCGGACGGATCCCTAAAACCATCCAGGAATGATTACGGAAAGGACCCAAACTGACCCCGAAAAAGTCCCGTAATGATCCCGGAAACCATCAAGAATTTATCTCTCGAAGGTACGCAAATGATCCCGAAAGTACCCCGACGGGATCCCGGACGGATCCCGAAAACCATCCAGAAATGATGCCGGAAGGGTCCCCAAATGATCGCGAAATAGTCCCGAAATGATTCCGGAATAGTCCCGGAAAATGTCCCAAAATAACCCCGACGGGATCCCGGACGGATCCCGAAAACTATACAGAAATTATCTCGGAAGGGTCCCAAAATGATCCCTAAATAGTCCTGAAAAAGTCCCGAAATTACCCCGGCGTAATCCCGGACCGATCCCGAAAACCATCCAGAAATGATCCCGGAGGGGTCTCGATATGACCCTTACGGGATTACATATAAGGTGAAGCTAATTATAAAACCATGTTAATAAGGCAGCAGGCGCATTGGAGCGAATAAAAAGTTACATAGAAACATACAGGTAAAGCTAATAAAAGCGTGCTAATAAAAACAATTGATGGAGGGCGGATGGCGGGAGTAGAGGAGAGGACCACTGATCGTTCTCCAAAATTGTCTAGATCTCGTTCTGTATGTACCAGATACCAAAAAACTATTGATTTAGGAGAAAATTTAGATTGAGTTATAACAATTTATGGATTT